>NC_135182.1:12963008-13263008 GCF_041146795.1 Maylandia zebra | reverse complement strand
AAAACTTTTGATAGATATTATCCTCAGAGTTGAATATTGGTCTCTGCAATGTAACCAAATTAATCGGCCGCATTTGTGCATCTCGTGGATGAATTTGTGTATTTTAATGCATGAACTACAAACTGAGACGGGGAAAAATGGGTGAGGGGAGGGAGAAATGTAGCTTAGTTCTGGATAAAACTAAAGACTTTTCATAGGTCGCAACATGTTTTGACAGTTGCCACAGCTCAACCTCTTTAGAGTGCTAAAGAAATATATTTCCTTTGTATGCACATATCGCAGGCCTAAACTTTCCTTTATAACCCTGCATATACAGCTGATTAAACAGCCTTCCATAAATGTCAGCAGTCTTTTTTCCTGTGATGCAGGGACATGGAGGGAGGGAGGATGAGGGATGAAGAGTGAAAGTTTTAGATGGGGGACCTAATTAGGGAGCATGCGGCCCAGTTCTCTCCCCACTCCTAATGAGGAGTTTGTTATGGCACGGGTGAGCGGCGTGTGTCACAGTGAGGCCGAAGTGGAAGACTATGGAGCGCGGCGCGACCGACGAGCGGATCCCCTGCGCAGTGTGTGTGCGATTCTACACCTGCAAATCCCCAACACATTGAAACCAGGCCTCGTTTGATGTGCTATTCTTTTCATGTTGAGAAACGGGAGGGACCGCGGAGCAGGGACCTAGTTGAAAAGAGGCAGGGGGGCTTGGGAGGAGTGCCGCGGTCTATTAGACGTTTTAATAATGTTAATTAATGAATAATAGGGTTTGTAATGAGCTACCGGCTGCTTTTTATTCATCTGATTATCTCACCAGCTCTCTAATTCTCTCTATGAGCACTGTCAAGGGAAAGCGGTGATCAAGTCGAACACAAACAGACACACGTACTTAATTTTGCACACGCACACACACAAAGTTGCACATGAACTGCAGGGTACACCGAGGTACAAAGATCCAAATATTGATAGCATCAACATTGGTTCTGGTATCAGATTGATATTAGCCCAACAGATAATCGATACTTTGTTTCTACGTCTACTTTATTTGAAGCACATTTAACAAAGTTGACCCAAAGTACTTGAGAGACAGGCGCATTTACACTCCAACTTTCCAAAAAAATCCAGTTTCAAAAGACATGAAAAGCTGAAAGGTGTTTTTTGGTATAGTTGGTAGTATTAATTGTGGAAAGTAAAAATCACAGTGAATCACGGTGGTCATTAAAATGTGTTCAGACACACTGCAGACACACTACATAAGCTGCTGTATAAGTTAAAACTATGGTATTGGTATCGGCAACACCGGGCCTGTCCTTGCTCGGTATCTAAGCCATACGAAAACTTCCAGTCTTGCACGCCACTGGTGTGTGAAGCTTCAGACGGACCCCATATGCCCCCCAATACATTGTTCTTCATCTACACAGGAAATGAGTATTATTAGGCACCAATTAGACCAAGCAGTGATTTACACACTGAGCAGTACAGACATGCATTCATTCACGCAGACACACACATGATTTACAGCGCTTAAACAGGTGGGTCTGTCTTTTTCGTTATTATCTCTCCTCCCTGTGGTGTGAGCATCGTCCAAGTCCAGAGAGAAAAGGCTGAGGTTATCTCTCTCTCTCTCTATATCCCTGAATCTTTAATCTTTCTCCTCTCCTCATGGTTGTCATCTGCTCTGCCCCTCAGATGAAGCAGCAGAGGCAAGGAGCAACCACTAGTGGGCCCCAGGAAGACGTCCTCACTCCTCTCGCCGTCTCACCACTGCATCAACCGAGTCGGACCCCCTCCTCCCCGTCCTTTGTCTCCTGCTGTCTCAACAGCACTCGCTGCGTGTTGGAAGGTGCAGAAGGGCCTGTTGCCAGAGAGACAATTCAATAAGAACACAATAGGCAGTGGTGAGTAATTAGAAAGAGTTTGAAAACACAGTCAGTATTTATTGATCCGCCTCTTCGTTTATTAGTTTAATGGTGAACGGCAGCTTCGCCACGTTACTCTTTTTTCTGTCTTAATGAATGGCTGAGAAAACAAAAGATAAGTTGAGTTTTCAAAAATTCTGCGAAGAATTGAATTCATGAAAAAAAGGCTTCTGATAATAAAAGTTAAACACTGACATGCGTCAAAAAAAGAAAAAAAAACACGTATGCTATACCCACACCTGGAGCTCCTGACATTTTCCCTGCTAGCCCAATTCCAAGCCATTTCCACCCCATCTCCCTTCACTTTCTATTGATTTGAAAATCAATAGTGGCTCCAGCAGAGCTGTCTGTGTGAAATAGTGTTACACAGAACCTGCTTCTTTCTCTCTCTTTTTTGGAGAAGGAATTTCAAACTTCAACCAGGGGCCAAATCTCCACACTTCAAGCTACATAATGAGGGGAATAAATTAATGAGGTCAGTCTGGCAACATTATGTAGCGGTGACTAAGAAAAGAAATCAAGTGCAGACTGAAAGCAATCACGGAGCTCTTCCCTCAAACCAGAAAGATTCCCAAAGCTGGCTCCATCTGTTTGCTCAGTAGTTGTAATGAAGTTATCAGTGGGCGTTGGACTTCTATAAACCTTCATCCAGGACTGTAAAGATTCTCATTACACCCGTCCTCATTGTCAGGAGGAACACAAAGTCAGCCAACATTGTTCCTGTCCTTTCTTCCTCTGCAACCCTTTCCCTCTCTCCTCTTTCTGGGAGCAGGAGAACAAAAGACAGCCTGGCTCCCAATCAGTGCCTCGTGAAGGGGGGGATCCCACTCAGGTCTTAATCAGTGCTCTGCTTAATAGAGCAACACTTCCCAAATATTATTAACCTCATCTGTCTGTATTAGGCCCTAATGGCCTCCCTCTCTGTATTGTCTTTGCAGCAGCTGGTAATGTACATATATATTAATCCACTCTCTCTTCTCCTTTGCTGAGAGATTGCGCAGCGCTCTCAGAACAAACGGTGCCCTTCAGAGAGCGAGGCAGACACAGGTTAGGAAGCCACTAATTAAATGTCAGACTTGACAGATTAAAATTATGAAATTTAAAATCTGCAAGTGGCTCTTTGTCATTGTCAAATTAAGGGCTGCACTGTGTGATGAAGGGGAAGGGGACGGTGCGCTCTAATGGATTGAAAGAGAATGTGCTTTAGCAGCAAGCAGCTCTCAGTGAATAAAGATTTGCCGCTCCTGCCTTAGGTAGAACGCCCGCGCGTTCAATTCCTCCCATATTCTCCTAAGTCTGGAGGTTGAGAGGTCACTCCAGCACTGCCAAGCCCATCCTGACCACCCCATTTAGACGTTTCATTCCTCTGGCAACACAAAAATCTGGCCACGAACCCGGCGTTCCAGGAAAGCTATTCCACCTTTGGCTTTCTGTAGGCTGTAGGCTATCTCTACTTTAGGTGCAATGTAAGGAGATGACAGCAGGAATTGTTTTCTCCTCCAAGAGACATCTGATTGCTGCGAGGAAAACGGCAAGTGTTTTGTGAAAATATACTGTAAAACAAAAAATTAAACATGAAAGCGATTGATCTTCCACTACAAGCACAATCAAGAAAATCTATGTACAAACTTTACAAGCTGGATTCATAATGAGTAAATCCAGCGCAGACGCATTCGTCTCCTTACCACTAATTTTCAACAAGGAAAAGCACCTCTGTTATATAAAACAGCTGATCTGTGTTTTTCTTCTGAGGTGCTTGATAACAGAATTATTCTAACCTGTTTTCCACTCCTCTGCAGTGAAACCTGGTGCAAGACCAGGCAGGAGCAATTCCAGATATTACCTAGAAATACTAATGATCTAATGCCAAATTACAGCAGTTTCTTTTGCACTCATGCAGCGTTCAAGGTTCAAAGCACTTCCAGCTTCAACCGGGTCTATGCGCATTCGGTCCTGGCAAGGTCGAGGACACAGACTAATAAAGCTCAGTATGAAGCGCGGGCAGCAAACACTCAACAAGGATCAAAACACCGCCAGCATAAAAAGTGACAAGATCCAATTAAATTTAATTACTTGAGCTGTAGTTTCATTTTAACTGACAATTTTGATTAAGGTAGCTACACACTCCTAAAGCTAAAAGCAGAGGCCAAATTGTATCAGAGTAACATTATTAGTGTACAGTGAACCTTGACTAGCTAATAGGGTTTAATTAAAGCAGGGCCAAGAGGACTGTAACGAGTTCAATAATAAAAGGTGAACAGAGAGCCGTGGCTCCATTCTGGTTTGTGTTGCTGTGTGTATGTTTCTTTGTGTTCATCAGCACACTACAGTGAAAACCTGGATTGCAGAAAATCAACTTAGCAACACCGTTTGTTCCTTTTTTAATTTTTATCCGTGAGCTCGGGTTTTCCCTCGTGCAGGAATGACTTTTCAGTGGTTGTTTTATTCTTTCTCCGTGTCTGGCAACAAACTCGACCAGTCAGAATAGTTAATGGCTAAGTTAGATTTTTAATATTATGAGGGATTTTTGTGTCATTTAAATAAATGTGAGTTTATTCTAAGTACACAAAATGTAAAAAATCCTTAATATAGCTCCGCTATTTGACTATTTGAGCATGTCTCTTTTGATTTATGGTTACAAGACGAGGCATACAGAGGGTATAAACATATACATTTACACTTCAGATAAAAAGGTGCACCTGACAGATACAAACTGTCCAGATTGTGTCCAATAACTACACAACTCTATTCACAACTCCAACTGCGCAAAAACATGAGCGCTCATGATCAGATTTTCCTGCCACTAATTTGGTTTATTGTGTAGGGAAAGTATGACCACAGTTATACTGGGGACGGAAAAAAAAGAAAAGAAAACATGTTTGTGTTCAGCCACAGGCCAAATAACATGATTGTGGTGGCTTTTTAATACAGTTGCCTCACTGTAACTCTGAGAGCATTGTTTGGTAGGTTTGTTGTATGCGGTCAAATTACCTCATATAAATGGTTCCTGGATTCCAGCGTGTCCTGTTATGATTTTTTTCATTTCTGTATTTAGACCGAGATCTGCTGCTCGGATCCAGAGTTTAGTTTTCACAGAGAGTGAAAAGGCAGAGCTGCCCATCAAATACTCACGGGGCGAGTTTGTAATGTGACAGGATAAAAAGGGATGAAATGAGCAGAGTATTACTGCTGTGCTGGACTTTGATTCTGTGAGATAACACTTAAATGGAGACAGAGGTACTATTCAGCACGGTCAGTCTTAGCTCTCCAACTTTTTCCTTTAAATTTGGACTTATAAAAGTTATTTTTGTGTGTTTTGTGCGCTGGCTAAAAGATTCATAATCTGACATGGACATATGATGTTTCTCTAACATAAAAATTTATATATGGTGGAATTGTACATTTATATCTTCATGTGTTGTGAATCATTTATTGTCGATTGACAGCATATGAGGTGCTTCGCATTCGTGTATTTAGCAGTGGCTGAAGACTGAACCAAGAGGAAAAAGCAGGGAAAATCTTAACGTATCTTCAGATATATAAAGTATTTCAACCTAGTTCTTTTTGATGAAGGTGTAAGATTATGTGACTTAATCATTTCACTTTTGATCAAGTCACACTTGGTGAGCATGGAGGACTGCTTGCCTGCAAATTCCTGCCAGCTTAAGAGAAACTCAAAGCCAAAAGGGGTTTCTGCTCACCAAATGCCCAGCTCTCTACATCTGAGATGCTGCCAAACATGATCACCTGGTTGATTGACTTCAGTGGATCTTCTGGCAGAGTTTGGCTGTGAAACTTCAATAAGCTGTGATGTCAGGTGGTTCGCTTCCAATCCTCCTGTGTGTACTTTCAATGAATTATATCTGGAAATATATTTCTCGCAACAAGCTCACACTAGTCAAACTTATCATCCCTTGTGGACTGAGGCTTGTGGTTTTAACTTTTCACTTCTTGGCAAAACAAGAGTTACAGCTATAAAATCAAGCCCTAGAGACAATTTTGTTCAAAAGTGACCGATGTATAGCAAAAGTATGAACAGCGGCAGTGTAAATAGAAAAGCCAAAAAGTACTAAAATGACACTAAAAGTGATCAGGAGTGTCTATATAGTAAAAACTGGTATATGAGTCATCTCTTAATGTCATCAAGCTTCACCCCTGAGTCACCCCCAAATGTGAGATGACACCTATAAGGCTGGATGGTGTGTGTTCGAAAGGTTAGTGGGGAGTGTGAGTGGCAGGAACAGCACTTAGCCTAAGGTGTTTCACTTTTATAGTCACATGCTCCGCTGTAACACCCTGACACACACACACAAGTGTACGTTTACACAAAGAGAGAGACACATCTTCCACTGGGATGAGGCTCATCTGCCTGCCCTCTGGTGCTATGCACTGTTTTCAAAGCACCTGCAGCATTTGTTTTCTAGCTGTCATCGAGAGACGCTCCAACCTGTTTGTCAATGAGCGGGTTTGTTCTTCTAGTTAAGATTTTGCCTGTCATATAGTTTCACAAAATGAAAAGGACTCACTCAGTTCAAGCAATATTGCCTAAAAGCTTATTTTAGGCATTTTAAGACTTGATCAGACACTTACAGCGAAAGGAAGTGTAAACATGAGGCAGACGGAGCAGCCAGCCAGCATTTGAACCTCTGACTTCATGTGGGATGGTATGCACTTTACCACTCAGCTATCAGATCTCCCTGACCACCAAATATATTCTTGCACAACACCGCTGTTTTATACCACGGTTGTCAGTAGTTTTATTTATGAGATGCTGAGTGTTATTCTAAAGCTAAGATTGGATGTTTTTGCAAGTCTGAATGTGTGTATGTGAGAGTGCATGTGAACATGTTAATTTAAGTGTTATGTCTTTGTCGTGCTCCATGCTGCTCTGTTCCAGTGCTGTCAGTGGCGTGTGTGTGTGTGTGTGTGTGTGTGTGTGTGTGTGTGTGTGCAGGGAGGTCAGTCAGGTCAGGCCTGACACCATCTTTAACTCTTATTTACTGTGATTCCACGACAAGACAGATACCAGCTCCTACGACTCTACTGATGTATGTTAAGCGCGCTCCAAATTACCCGCCTGATGGATCTATTGATGGCCCATTCCAACCTGTCACCTAGTCTCCATCAGCCTCTCAGTTATCCTCCTCCTCCGCCCCCTTGCAAACCCTTCTCTCTCTCCTTTCTCACCCCCTCCCCTCCACTCCGCTCTCTCCCTTCTGTCCCTGTGGGTCTGAATAAGAAATGAGGAAGCAGGCAGATAGAGACCTCTGTAACCCACAGTGTGCCGCCTGCTACAAGACAATAGCCACCACTGACGCTGTTGCAAAAGTTAAGCAGGTCTGTGTGAAAGCACAGCTGGAGCGCACACACGCAGTCAAGCGAGCACAAAGACACACACACACGCACACTTGCACTTGTCCCTGGAGAGACAAAAAGGGCAATGTAGACCATGACCGTGCCTGCTAACGGCCTCGTCTTTTCAAATCCTGTCATTTATTATTCTCTATGCAGGCTCCTGCTCCACATAGTAGACCCTGTCATAAGGGAGATGAAGATCCCAGAGGTATCTGTTACAGGTCTTGTAATATGCTGTCACCTGTGTGCCACGCTGATAATATCCTGCAAGCACTGATTGAGGGGGAATCCAGGTTAACACACTTATACCATTATAAACTGAAATGATCAGGGGAGAGTAAAATCAACTCTTAAAAGACTTGTTAGTGCTGCAAATCAACAGCTACTCAATTTCAAAACTCCCCACAGGCTTTTCAAAAAGAGAAGAAAAAAAAACCTTACACTGTATTTTAGAGCGGAGTTGATGATGGGCCCTGTGGTCCCATTAGCTGAAAGATAAGATGAAGATGGTCAATATGGTGCGTGTGTTCTGGTGTGTGTAGTTGCCAGGTCTGCTCTATCAGATAAATACTGCACTGAATCTAGTTGCGCTAATTGACTCTCGCAGGCATTACTGGGATTAAGTTAGCTAGCGTCCAAAGTTCATTACGCAGATAAATGCATCTCTTAGCCTGCTAAAGAGCTCCCGAGCAAACTTAACTCCCACACAATGCGAGCTACAAAAAAGAAAAAAGAGGTCTGTAATTTACAGTAAAGGTAAAAGGTTTAGCTCTCGTGATACTTACCTGAATATTTGCATTTGAAAGAACTCGACCTTTCAAAGAGAATTGCTTTACTAATTTTGTTTCGCAGCTGCAGATTAATATTTTATCTGAAAATCGTTGCCTCTGTAAGGTATGGGTCTTTATTTATTCGACAGTCAAGCGATAAACAAAATATTTAGCGTTAGCTCCGCCTCAGCAAGCTGCAACCCGACACATGTGTACAAGCTAATGAAGATGGAAGAAGACTGAGAGCAGCCAGTCATCACAACCGTGCTTGAATACGAGATACACCTTAATTCAGCTGCTGGAACCACAACTGAAAATTCCACAGGAAGACCATTTTGTCATTAAGCGTTGTAAACAACACAGATTTTTCAGACTTGATCTTTCCCCTGCTTTGCAGCTGAGGATTATTCTGATGTCGTTACACATGCTTGACAAAAAAAAAGAAGCTGCAGCGACATCTGAGTTGATAATGGCGCAGCAATTGAACATGTGATCTTTGAGACACTTCTCTCTCCCTCCTTCTCACTTTCTGTATCTGCAGTGATGAGTGACACAACAGCAGGTGCTCAGAGAACCGTGGAGAGTGCTTTCATTTTGCCACTTATAGGACAAATTACCCAGACAATGGACCTGGCGAGCCGGGACCCTAATTCAATTCCAACTGTTGACTCTGGGCATTCGCCTGCATGCATTCGCAGGGCTCGGGAAAGGAGATTCCCCCCCATAAAAACAGGGGGGAAAGAAAGAGAAGAAAGAGAAAAAATATATAATTTGAACACAGTCAAACAAAATGAAAGGTAATATTCTTTATCTGGCTGAAGATAGCAGCAGATGAACTGCTCTAATATGAGCACAAATATGATTTAGGAATTCCATGCTTCAGAAAGCCCTCAACTCAAAGTGATTTGGATCAATAGTGTTTGCTAGGCACAGCAGAAACAGAGCGAGAACGGACAAATTAGAGATAAAGGGAGAGGAAGAAAGAAGGAGAGGAAGAGGGAAAACACGTAGGTTTCACGATGGGGGAGCAGGAGAGCGCAGCGGCAGAGTCGTAGTCAAATTTCACTGGTGTCAAATTAATTTCCGTGTTATCTGGAAATTCAATTAGAAAGGACCACCACCCCCCTCCCCTCCTCTCCCCTCACTCTACTCCCTCCTCCCCTCCTTTGTGAGTAAGAGAGTGTCGGACATCCCAGCGTGACAGATTACACTGCTCAGAGTGCATATCAGGCCGAAGTGTTGAGGCCCACTAATCCGCCCTCTAATTCTCAATTAGTGTAAAATGAGCCCATAAATCACGCAGACAGGCCGATCGATGGAAACGTTGTTTTAGGAGTGATTGGCAGCCTCCCCAAAGGTTACTGTTTAAGTTGGTTTAAGGTTACAGCTCTCTCTGGGCAGGAGGAAGGCTCTGTGTGTGCGTGCGTGCGCGCGCGCGCGCGTTGGCGTGGCTTGTGGTTGGGAGGGCTGGGGGGGTCGAACTCAATCTATATGATGCAGGGCCTCGGTCCTTTGGGGATACAGCAGAGGGACAGCACCAATTTTTAGCCCATCAGCCATCCAATTTTTCTCCTTTTCATACCTGCTGTAGTAAATGAGAAACAAATTAAATTTCACCCCACTATCTCCACAGAAACCATTTAAATCCTTTATGGAAACCAAATTGTCCCCAGACAAATCGCCCCTGGTTCTGTAGAAATACACTATGGCGCTGCAACCGAAATAAATTTGTGTCACTCTGGATATGGCTTTGTCTGTAATGCCATTCATTGGAGGATCCTGGTGAAAGAGAGAGGGAAATAAAATAAGGGGCACTTTTGGAGGAACAAAAGGGGTGAAAAAGACCCCAGCTCCCCATTCTCCTTTTTTACTCTCCTTTCCATCTCTCTCTGTCTTTCCTTCCCTCTCCCTTGCGCCCACTTTTCCCCTGCGTGGTGTTATTAATTTTCGGCCAGAGTTTTTGCATTCATGAGCTCGAGATTGAAATGGAAATGAGGACTGGCTGAGTGAGCGAAGCAAGCGGTGGCCGCGGCCAAACAGGGGGCCCCAGCGCAGCACAGCGCTGCGCAGCTCAGCCGACACGTGTCAGAGACAGAGGGGGACTCGGTGGCCACCATCCAGCCTCTCATTCCCCCAGATTACCAGCCCCTGACATCAATCACTGCATCAGGGAAACAATGCATAAAACAGCCCCAACAAGGGCGATGAAAAATCACTGACAGTGCAGGAGTGGAGCGTGTAGAGTGGTGGAGGGAGGGGAGCAAGGGGAGGAAGGAGGGGACCGAGTGCCATTCTACCTTCACCGAGCTCACCGATTAGTCACATTCACAGGGGAGAAAGGATAAAAGAGGCAGACAAGGAGAACAAGACAGCCAGAAAGGACATCAGGCGATAATGAAAACTAGAATAAGAAAAGGAGTGAAATAAGTGGAGAAGTTGGAAGCCATACTGACAAGCTAATGGTTGAAATTGCTTTAATGGGTCGCTGTGTGTTCTCTCTTAGTGTATCTGTTGATATTTATGTTACAGAAGAGACCAAAAGCTCTCTGAATGCAATCTTTAGGGAAAAGTCCAGGGCAAGGTGTCTAATTATGAACACCATCAGGTAGACTGAAGAAAATAATTATTTTATCCCCCTGAGTTCATAAGTTTGCTCACTTACAAGGTAATTAACAGTCTTTAGTTATTATGGTAGTTTCATTTTAATGTAGAGAGATAAAATATCAAGAAAACACCCAGAAAAAAAAAACCTAATATGAAAGTTACAAAGTATCCAGTCCTGTACAACACAGCCTGGCTCCTGCATATTGTAATCAATCAATCAATGACAGATATTTCTGTGTGTATATAGCACACGTGTCCACAGAGTTTCTTTCATCGAGCCTCTCCCCCACCATGGGCAAGAGCAAAGAGCTGTCAAAGGACGTCAGGAACAAGACTGTAGACCTGCACAAGGCTCGAAAGCACTACAAGACCATCAGCAGGATGCTTAGTGAGAAGGTGACAACTGTTGGTGTGATTATTCAGACATATAAGAAATATAACATGATCATCAGTCGCTCTCCATCTGGAGTGCGGATGATCGTGAGAGGAGCTTGTTAATGATCTGAAGTCAGCTGGAACCACAGTCACTAAAACACCAGCACAGCGCAGTAAACAAGAAGGCCCATCTTAAGTTTGCCAGGTAACATCTAAATGATTCGGAAGAAACTGAACTCTTTGGCATCAGCTTGATTTACCGTGTTTGAAGCGGGAGAAATGCTGAGTATTACCCAACAGTCACCAGCCCCACAGTCAAGCACGGTGGTGGAAACACTATGCTTTGCTGTTTTTCTACTAAGGGGACAGGATGACTTCACTGCACTGAGGGTCACACACTGTAAAATCTTAGATGAAAACCTTCTTCAGCCAGAACACTGGAGATGGGCCATGGTTGGGTCTTCCAGCATGACAATGACTCAAAACATACCACCAAGATAAGAAAGGAGTGATAAAGAAGAAGCACATTAAGGTCATGGAGTGGCCTAGCCAGCCTCCAGACCACAGTCTTATAGAAAATCTGTGGAGCTGAAGCTTGGAGTCCCAAGCAGCAGCCAAGAAACCTAAAGGATTCAGAGAGTTTCTGTAAAGATGAGTGGACCAATATCCCTCCTGAGATGTTGGTCAACCTGGTGCCAGAAATGTCTGACTTTTGTGCTTGCCAACGAGGGTTTCTCCACCGAGTACTAAGTCATGTCTTGCTTGGGGATCAAATACTTATTTCACTCAATGACATACAAAGCAGTTTATAACTTCTATGTAATGTGTTTGTCTCTCTCCATTAAAATGAGAGACTGTTTGTTTCTTTGTAATCGAGCAAACCAAAAACAAATTTGGCAGATCAAATAATTATTTCCCTTACTGCACATTAAAACTATGAAAGAGTAAATTAATGATTAAGTTGGATAGTTGGTTAAACTGGCAGCATGTCACCTTAACAAGAACAGATAGCTAACTTTAAAGGAGTAGTGTTTACTGATAACCACTTGTAGGATCTTAGCAAATGTCTGACTGATATCCAAAATAATCCAAGCGCTGTTTATAAAGCAGTATGCATTTTAAATAATAAGTATATGAAGTATCCAGGATTAAAGCTGATATTATAAATAATCATCTTTGGCGCCTGCAAAGCTGTTTGCTAAATCTGGATGGATTGTATTTGCCTCTTTAGCTGGTAAATGCTACTCTGGGTTCACCAAGCTCCTCTCCGACATAAATTTATACAACATTAATCTTTTATTTCTGTTGGCGCAGGCAAAAAACAAAAACAAAAACAGTTGTTCACCACCTCCGAATTTAAATCTTTGCCCTATTGACCACAGATATAGCCACAGTGTGAGAGGGGAATAACATGCACTTGCCCTCCGTCAACAAATAGCAAGTGATGTAGGTGATTTTTTGTTCGGTGCATTTTGCACTAGCGAGAACAATAACACAACTTTCCATGAAGTTGGCTTGCTTCAAGAACTAGCTGCCAGTTTTGGCTGTGAGCTGGATGAAGGCGTGGAGTGGGTTTATCGTAACTTGTGTGTTGTTCTGAAAACATCACTGATGAGATGGTAAGTAAAGTTGAATCAAAAACCAAAGCAATGAGCTGATAAGTGATAGAGAGCTCTGAAGCGAAGAAAAAAGGCACATACAGTCATTTGCTTCACTCTGATTGTAAAAATAGCTGATAACAGCAGCTTTAACTATTCATCATTCAGTCATAGTTTGTTCCAAAGCTCCGTCGACCGTCATTAATAATGAAAAACCATCCAATCATGCGTTTGAATTTTTGGCAGCCAAGGGAGACCCCTTTGTTTACATCCGGGTCCTGGATCCTGCTTTTACAAATACTTAGGGTGACCTTTGACATAAGTCAACTGCCTCCAAAAAGACCTCTTTTGACTGCTATTTTTAAAAGGCCCAGTCTCTGGCTTTGCCTGCGGAGGAGGGGTCAGCTTTTACGACAGTGTCACCTCAGGTTCACGTCTAACCTAATCTGGTCCATTACTGATGACATCATCACTCACTGAGCCTTTTTCTTTCTTTTTCTGTGGTGGTGGTGGTGGTGGTGGTGGGGGACAGTGGAATTTCATTTTAGCAGTGCCAGACCGGTCTATTATTATGATCATTATAAACCGTGCGTCTCCCTCCCGCAGTTGTTCTGCGTCTGCTTTGTGTCCTCTGCAGCAAAAAGCTAATGTGCTGAAAGGCTGGTTCTTGTCTCCCTGAGCTTATTGAAATCATGTGAATGCCATTTGCGCTTAATCCTTCTGGGTGTGCCATAAAGAGAAGAGAGTCGGCAGCTCCTGAAGAGAGATGAGAGGACCTCAGGGGATTCACTTTGCTTTGCCTCGTCTGCTGAGAAAAAGAAGGAGAGGGAGAGAGAGACTGAGAGCGTCAAACAAGTGACAGCCTAACCAAAATACGTCTCATAATTTGATTAGGTTACAATGACAATTTTTATTTATAGTCGTCTCAGATGCAAGGAGGTGGGTGGATTTATTTTCCCTTTTTTTTGAGCTTTTAATTCATGATTATGTTTCATAGCTGGAATCTAAATAAAAACAAGCAATGATCTATGTAGCTAGGGGCTAATTACAGACAGCAGTATGTCCATCTGACACCTGGTCTCAACTGCTCCAAACACTCGTTTGCCTCATTAGGTTTGTGATCACTCGTTTTATTTAGTGTGTGTGGGGGTCCCCTACTCCTCCAAAACCAGGATATCAAGTCACTGGAACACCTTCCATATGCATGAGAATTACATCAGAGACTGTGCTGTTGTCTGAGCTTTTGAAATAATAATGCGGCAAATGATAACGCCTCGGGACGCTACAACACCTCATTACAGCTCAGAGTAGTTCTTGTAAAGGAGAAAACAGGCTGGAATGAATAGGAAACATGGCGGCGCTTGAACAACAGTGGTATTTATATTCATCCCGTTTACATCAAATTGTTGCTTTCCCACAAAAGCCTGGAACGGCAGCAGGGTTTGAACTCGGGGTTAATGAAAAAGTCCCTGGCGTCAAGTTACCTGCTCGTCTGCAGGCGAAGCCGTCTGTCGAAACAAACATTTCATTTGTGCGCCACATGTTTCTCAGACAAGACCCTTGTAAAAGTTGTTCAATAAATTTTACCGTCTGTTTTACAGACCTCCCCTTTTCCCCCCGTGTCATTTTTTTAATTGAAAGTGGATTCTAACTCGGCTGTAAACATCATTCCACCCAATCAGAGCTGGTTTAGATCAAATGGTTGTTTCAATGGGCCGCGCGCTTACAGATGCCTTCAACCTCGCCTTGTCTCCCAGGCTCTCGTACTGTTAAACACTCTGGCACTCTTTTAAGGCTGGGTGATGGCTGTCACTGTATTTTGTCAGCAAAGCATAATATTTCTTCAGGAGTTCTGAACCTGGCACTCAGCGGGGTAGAAATGAAAATAAGGCAGTACATAAACGGAGGGAGTCAGCCGTAAATCACCTAACACGCAGAGGAGGCAGCAGGTAGACGAGCTGCTGGCTGTCACAGCACTCCCCTGGAAAGCAGATTGGACACCAGCCATCATGCTTTAATCAAACTGCACATAACAGACATGTCCCTGCTCTTTATGACACACACGTACAGTGTGCAGCGCACACACCAGAGAAGTGCGCTTTCAGACTTTTCCAACTTGTGCTATTTAAATGTGGCTTGTGTTTGTTTGTTTGGGTGTCAGAGGTTATTCTTTTGTGGTATCCTAAAAGCGATCTTTGAAGCTTTAAAATCAGTTGGTTCACGCACACACGTGCACACGCACGCTTTCTTCAAAGGTCGGTTCTCTTAACTGTGATATGAAGCAGTTTTTTTTTTTTGACATGCTGCGTGTCAAATGATAATGTTATTGTTGGCAAGACTCTTTTATAGCAGTATAATTTTATTCTGACTTTTCCCTTTCTTTCTTTTTTTTTAATTAAACACTAAATGTCTCACATGGCTGTGGGTTTGCAGCTAAGTGCGGGTTTGAAAGCTAATACCAAACAGATGGGGAAGTATTCATATTCTTATGAGAGCAGAATTATGCAGACCCCTGAAACAATAGCAACCTTATTATACCCCCGAATGATGAATTGTCCCATTGAACTGGGACACTGAGACAGTCCGCTTCATTCAGGACGTAATGTTGTGCTCAGGTCTGTTTTAGTTCTGGCTTTCATGACAGGTTGTGTTTGAAACCCATCTTTCAGTGCAATGTTATTACGGAATCTGCTTTTCTGCTCGTAAATCAGGCCTTGCTCATTTTCGGCGTTTTCCACTGAATGTCACGCCTTTGGAAATGTCAAAAAATTACTTACAGCCTCTAAGAAACAAAATGACACTCCTGTTGTAAAGTCGCTCTGTGCAATACTTCATATCAGTCAAAAATAGGACTTAAAAAAAGAAAAATACAGCCCCAACACCTTCCGAGCTGTTAGACATCTACCGATCAAGCAAGGCTGTGGCTAATGATGCTTTCATTACGTGGGTGGTTCACTCTAAGGCACTCTGAGGTTGTCTAGCATTTGATTACTGTAGTCACTTCATAAGCAGTGCTGATTGTGTAGAAGCTCTTTAAAAGCAAGTATGCTCAGAGGCCCCACGGGGGGGGGGGGAGTAATCGGATTTGGAATGACGCTGCCTTTTTGCTGTTTTAATTCTCCACCTGCTGATAATTAGCAAATGCACCTCTTTGATGGCAAAAAGTATGTTAGGTAGGTGTGTTCTGCAAGTGTGCCTGGGTGCAAGTGATGTAAATTGTGTCATCAGATTGCAAGCATGAGGGTAAGTGGTAAATGGATCGGTGCTTTCTCAAAGTGCTAGCACACCACTCACTCTACCTGTGTGAATGTGCACAGAGCCCAGAGCAGAGAATCGCCTGTTATCTCCAACTGGGTTTTAGGTTATATCAAGCCAGCTAAGGCAAAGGAATCCTGACTGTGTTGCACTCCGTAGCCTACCCCTCAGGCAAACTTCAAAAAACTATCAGAGAAATGACTACTCAGCCATAATGTCTTCAGTGAAATACAATGAGAGCCACAAGATTTATTTGGCTAACATTAACAGCACCTCGGTAAAGAATTACTAACGCATAGCTTGAAAAGTGAAAATGACTCATCAACAATCTCTGGTCCCTGAGGGCAGGGAGACAGATGCAAGCTGATTTGAGAGCAGGCACCTGGGATGGTAAACTAATGCCAATTGAGTTACAGCTTCATTACATAAAGCCAGCGAAGGTGGTTTAAGCTATATGAGTGATGACCCAATATGTTGGACATTAGCTGCACAGATTGACATGTGACAGGGGGAGCAGATGGCTCCCACTCCTCACTCCGTTCCTGTGCTGTAACACGGTATATCTCGTTGAGGGGTGAGCTTTATTGATTGAATTCCTGCCCTCAGACATGGGGGGACCTATAGCTACATGTGTCAGAGCTGCTACTGACTGCTGGAAACCCGACACCGGAGCACAGGTTGTGCAGCGGGGTGGGGAGTGGCTTATTCTGTAAGTCACTCAGTGGGTCCCATCTGTCATCTGAAACAGTGCCTCGCTGTTGTCAGACGCAGACTCGAGCCTCATTATCACTTACAAATGTAAGCAAAAACATCTCCCTGAATTATCTTTTGAGTTTGTTGAGTTTTACTTTGCATATTTCAGCTGAGATTTTATTTAGCATCTTAAAAAGAAAACAGAATTCAAAGTCTCATCCCGCAGAAGATGAAGGGGTTATTAAAAAAAATGCCTTAGATGTGATCGTGTTGTTTGTGTTTGTGTTTTGTTATCCTGTCAGAAGGGTAATTGCTGCGGTTGCAATAGATTAAGGTCTTGCGAGAAAACATAAGTATTGAGAGGATGCAGTTATGCCGCTAACCACAGCTTAATCACGAGAGCGCGGACTGACCCCTGTCCCGCAAACATTCCTCTTAATTGCACACACAAGGCAGCGAAAATGTTTCCCTTCAACAACCAGTTCATCCTTTGTTGTAAACTATAAAATGATGTTGTATAATGATAACCATCAACAGTGATCCAGTGCACCCAAAGACCTTTCTCATCAATTATCTGTTATTGGAGCCTCTGTATCCTGTGTATTGTGATATTCGTTTACGTTTGATGAATGTTACGCTCTGCGGGTGTTTTGGTCCCCAGGATATCTTTCTCCCAGTGATGTACTTATTAATAATAAATTGAGCGAGGAATGTGTGAGTTCTGCCTCCCTGCTCTGTGATTATAGAGACAAAAGAGCGTTTGAAGTATCCATCTTAATACAGAGACACTTTATTAGATAAAGCTAACTCACCCAAGACAAATAGTGACGCTCGGGCACTGGAGGAACAGCAGTGCTCTCGTTCTTTCTTTGCCTTTCTGTGTCTTTTTCTTTCTTAGTCTTTTTTAAATACATTTGTTTTGTTTTGCTTTTTTTACTCATAAATCCATCTCGCAGTGATGCTTGTAAGGAGGGCAAGACCTCCATGGTGTCAGGTGAGGAGAGATCCAGAGGGTAGGATGTGGTCTGAGGTTGGGCTAAATCAGTTTCTGGCTGTGTAAACCACCAGAGGTTGTCTTCAGAGTCATATGTCATTCATTTATATTACCACATTTGCCACCAACTGCCCCCGATTCCCAACCCCCCTGCCGTTCTAACACTAACAATACATAATCTTCATGTGTCAGACATTCAAATGAAAATACAGGGAGCGTTATTTATGCCTTCATCGCACTTCTCGGATGTATGTTTTTCTCCCGCTCTATCAAAGAGCAGTCAGTCACCTCGGCCGTATAAATCACCCTCAAGCTGCACTTTGTGAAAACATGCCGATTAAGTTTGTGCACCGTGGTCGGCCGGGAAAGCAGTAAATTTCCCAAGTAACAAAGTTAACATTGATTCAGATATAAGCACTTGTCCATGTGTAACAACGATAACCTTTTAGTAGATTTGGAAAACATATTTGACACCCATTAAAATAACGAATGATTTTTCGCCTCCCTAGAGGAAGGCAGGGAAGGTGTGTTTGAACAGGAAGGGATGGGGAGGGCGAGGGGGGCTGACTATGCTGTGACTTTGCAGGACTCCTGCATCCTGAGCCCAGTGACTCTCCAACATGTGAGGATAGGAAAAGACAGAAAATACAGAAAAGAGAAATTATTTAGGATATATATTTATGTGTGTGTGTGTGTGTGTGTTGGGCTTTGGCATAATTAGGACGCAATAAATTGGAAAACAAGCTGCGATTTATGTAAACAAACATTTCACAAACCATTTAAAGAGGAAAGAAAAGTTTTAGATTTAAAAATGCATTTTGGGCAAAGATGGAAAGATGGATCCACTCATGCTATTTACAACTTCATACTGAATATTTTGGCTGTTGCTTTCTTGCATTTGTGATGAGCAAGTGATGGAACTGACTGATCGAGGATACTGCACGCTGATATAGTAGCGACCTTTCATCCAAAAGTCATCCATGTACTAAATAATACCCTGACTTATTGTCTTATTTTGTATTGTCATCCACATGATACCAATAAAACTTGAAATGTGAGAACTTTGAGAACATACACTCACGAGGAAGGTTTTACAGATACATCACATAACCACATGGATCCTCTTTAATACAGTCAGACCTCTTTTTGCAGCCAGAGGAGTCACCCTCATCTGACCGTTTGAGAGAAAAGACTTTAGTAACTTTTACAGGTTGAACTCTCATATATGTAAAGTCTGATGAAAAATCAATCCAAAATGAAATGTACATTTCTTATTCAACCTATTGTTGTGACTCCATGAGCTCATTTCCATCAACAAACCCCAACAGCCTTAGTAACTTCAAATTAACATGCATTTTGTGTAGTTTTTTGCAAGCCTGAATGTAATGAACTTGTACCACTGAACATGACACTGAGGTTATACAAATTGCTGTGATAGCAGTTCAAGGATAGTGAGAACTGGACTGATAAGATCATCACATAAAACCACAAATCACAAAAAACATAACAAAATTACCCCCAAGCTTCACTTTGTTCCGATTATTGAGTTAAGTTAAGTTAAGTTAAGTTAAGTTATCTTGATTCAGTCCACTAGGAACCAGGAATCAGGAAGTACTGTCATCTATCACAACGGTTCCCAACCTTTCTGTGCCACGGACCGCCATGTCCGAAAATATTGTCACGGACCAGCCTTTAAGGTGTCGCAGATAAATACAACAAAATAAAACCAGTACCGGTACCATAAAAAAGATTTACTCATAACACACGGGAAAAGACCCAATAAAAACCCTCAAAACCATAAATTTCACACCCGAGCCTCAATCTCACGGCACGGTAACAAACGACTCAACCAGTAACATCTGGGTACCGGTCGGACCCCGACCCCCAGGTCCGTGGCCCGGGGGTCGGGGTCCGCTGATCTATCATGTCTCCATTCCCCTCACTCCCAACAGCAGATGGCTGTCCCTAAATTGAGCCTGGTTCTGCTCGAGCTTTCTTCCTGTTAAAAAGGAGTTTTTCCTTCCCCATGTTGCCATGTGCTTGCTCATCTGATTGTTGTGGTTTTCTCTGTATTATTGTAGGTCTTTACCTTACAAAATAAAGCACCTTGTTGCGATTTGGCATTGTATAAATTAAACTGAATTGAAATTGAATTAGTTCATCCCAGCACATCCCCCATGGTGACTGTAGAGGCCATTTGAGTACAGTGAGGTTCATTGTCATGTTCAAGAAATCAGTTTGAGATTATTTGAGCTTTATGACTTAGAGGGGAAACGAAGAGCCCAAAGTGTGCCAAGAAAAAAGCACCACCAACCACCATGAGTGACAATTTGAGTTACGGTTGCCTTCCCATCAACTTGAAGCATGACCTCTGGCATCAAGAGGACATTTCTGCCAGCGCTCACTGGATAGTTTCTGTTTTTCAGATCATTCTCTGTAAACCCTAGATGTTGTTTTGTGGGAAAATCCCAGTCAGTCACCTTACAGCTCAGTTTGAATTTAAGCAGGCCGTCTTGACCATGTCTACATCCCTACAACAACTGAGTTGCTGCCATGTGATTGGCTGGTGAGTGTAATCGGCCTGATCACTGCGACTTTTTAAAAAGAACTGAATGGTTTTTTAAAACAAGAAAAATAGAAGTCAAGGCGATTTAATCATCTGATGTGACTCCAGGAAAACTTCACCACTGTGTTCCAAAAACTGTAAAATAAACTCAATCTGTCTCCCTAAATAAACAGCTGATTAACAGGAACCTTTATAACCACAGCCATTTACACTTCACGCGCTTAATTAGATACACCTGAATGTTCTGTGTCTACACTGCAGGGCCTTTGTGCGTTGCATGTATGTGTACTCTTTGCGGTGCATGACGACGTGTTTGAACGCCTTTAAATAATTTCCAAGCGGTGAAACCAAACCCAGCGAAACTTCGTCTTCTTGTCTTTTCATGATCTCTCGCTGCTCAGATGTTCGCTCAGTAGTTTCCATTTAAAGTGCATACATAAGAGAGTATGTACGCGTGTCCATTCTTTTACAGTTGATACAGTCAGGAATGTATTTTCATAATGTCACATTTCAGGTTAGCTTCGACTTCAATGAGTTATGACAAGAAGTGCTCATAGTCTTGAATTTGTAGAAGTATCAAAGAACAAAAGAAAGAACACGTATGCCTCTCTCATTTTTTTCTCACCCAAAAAGCGGGAACACATGTCAGTCGGCTGTGTGTTCTTCCCAAGGTAAAATATTTTTCCTAGCCAAAGCGCCGATGTGACAAGTCCATCACTGAAAGTAGTTTGTCCTCAGTGAAAATATTATGAGAAGCCGAAGAAGCAGAACTAAGGAGGAGGGGGCAGGGATGAGTGACGGACAGCTTTGACACACCGGAGCACTTAGACAATTACTAACAGTTTCTGCCAGTCACCACATCTGACACAACACAAACAAGGCAAGGATAATTTTACATTACACTGCCGGGCACGGGTCACTTTAAAGGAACACAGGGAAGCCCGTTTCAGCTTGCATTTCAAGGCCAATCATCTAAATTGGCCCCACAACACAATCCGGCTGCCTGAGACTAGTTCCCCCTCTCTCTCCTTCTCGCTCCTTCTCTCCATCTCCCAACAACATATGATAACCATGAGTGCGAGAGAGGGAGCAGATCTTTGAAGTGCAGCTGTCAGTCAACGTGTTTCCACAGTGGGAACGATGAGGGTAAAATAGTGCACAGGTGTGGAAGCAGACACAGCTGGACCCCACCAGGTCAAAGTGATGCAGAGGAGAGGAGGTGGGGGTGGTGCGCAGTTAAGGTGACAGCAAAGCATGTAGAGACGAGAAGTAGCAATAATAAGAAAGCAATGAATTTAAACTGGGGAATAAGCTACAATGCAAAGCATGCTTATTTGCTGTAGCCTCTGTACACGGTTTACTCCCACTGCACACAAACGCAGTCAAAAGCATATTTTTTGCATCAGGTCTATATGCACATGACTTGCAACAGCCAACAGCTAGCTTAGCTTAGCGTGAGGAAAACAGTTAGCATGGATCTGTCTGTAGGCCGTAAGGTTATTGTACAAATGCTTGACTTTTTCTGTCCCACCTGCGAATTTGAAAATAATCCGTGGACAAAATACAAAAACATACATTTGTTGTGTAGATTGCACTTGCTCTGAGACAAAATGTAAACCTTGTTGTTCAAAAAGTGGTTCTGAAATGTTAAAATGCAAAATAACTCTCGAGAGTGCCCCCAAATTTTTCTCTTGCTCCAACTTCTTGACTAAAAGTTAAAATGAGTTAGAAATCTTAGTTAGAAATTCTGTTTTGTTTTCATTCATTCATTTTCATTCAATTATGTACTGCAAGTTTAGTCCCACAATGTAGCTCTGCTCCCAAAACCTATTTAGCCCGGAAGATTGTGATGTCTGCTAACACCATGTTTAAAGTAATCTAAGTGTTTAATCTGTGGTCTTTTTATTAGTTTGAATTTGTATGTTAACAGTGTATTTAAGCAATAATTTAAAAATAAATCATGAGATTTCAAAAAAAAAAAAAAGTTGACAATTTAAGCCTTATCCAGTACAGAACGAGTATTCAGTACGAACCTTTAACTTAATCATTGTTAATTTATTAAACAATAGTTTTTAAATGTATTTTTTCAGGTTCTAGAGTATTAATAACATGGTTGCCCCAAAGATAGCACACAACAACTAAATTTTTTTATGGTATCTTAATTGTTTTTCCTAAATACATAACATACATAACAATTTATATATAAAAAATTATAAAATAAGGGGCCATTTTTATCATTCTGATAAAATAATAATAATAATAATAAACGGAATTTTCCTCCAATAGTAGAATGACTCAGTAACTCTATCGCTGACATTTAAACAGATGCAATGCTTAGCTTTTCTTGGCTTTATACAAAGCTATGCTAGGTATATTTACAGGCTGGGAGTGGTAGCTTCTCAGGAAATAATCACATTTCCTAAAATGTTGAACTGTTACTTGAAATTCTGGTCACTGTAGGCAATTCTGTTTGAGCAAATTTCATCTCCTGAATTTTGCCATAGGCTTGTGAGCAAGTAATTATTATATTTTTACCCCAAGGGCAGTGTTATGTCCTAATGAGCATTCTGTACAAAAAGTTCATCAGGCTTATGTGATCTTCAGCTAATGTAAATTCTGTCCTCCTGAAAAAAAAATAACTTTATGCATTTTATATGTATATATATTTATAATTTTCTTTTTTTCCCCTGTCGCCCCTGTGGGCGGTCTATCCTTCAAGCTCGAGTCCTCTACCAGAGGCCTGGGAGCTTGAGGGTCCTGTGCAGTATTTTGGGTATTCCTAGGACTGCGCTCTTCTGGACAGAGATCTCCGATGTTGTTCCTGGGTTCTGCTGGAGCCACTCCCTCGCTAGCTTGCATCTAGTGCTCCAATTACCACTGGGACCCCTGTTACCTTCGACCTTCAAATCTTCTCGGCGCCCTTGGTACTTCTCAAGCTTCTCGTATTCCTTCTTCCTGATGTTGCTGTTTTCGGTTAGGGTTTCAGATATATATATATATATATATAACACCCAGCACGCCCCTGCGGGCGGTTTATCCTTCAAGCTCGGGTCCTCTACCAGAGGCCTGGGAGCTTGAGGGTCCTGCGCAGTATCTTAGCTGTTCCCAGGACTGCGCTCTTCTGGACAGAGGTCTCCGATGTTGTTCCCGGGATCTGCTGGAGCCACTCGCCTATCTTGGGAGTCACCGCACCTAGTGCTCCGATTACCACGGGGACCACCGTTACCTTCACCCTCCACATCCTCTCGAGCTCTTCTCTGAGCCCTTGGTATTTCTCCAGCTTCTCGTGTTCCTTCTTCCTGATATTGCTGTCATTCGGAACCGCTACATCGATCACTACGGCCGTCTTCTTCTGTTTGTCTACCACCACTATGTCCGGTTGGTTAGCCACCACCATTTTGTCCGTCTGTATCTGGAAGTCCCACAGGATCTTAGCTCGGTCATTCTCCACCACCCTTGGGGGCATCTCCCATTTTGACCTCGGGACTTCCAGGTTATACTCCGCACAGATGTTCCTGTACACTATGCCGGCCACTTGGTTATGGCGTTCCATGTATGCCTTGCCTGCTAGCATCTTGCACCCTGCTGTTATGTGCTGGATTGTCTCTGGGGCATCTTTACACAGCCTGCACCTGGGGTCTTGCCTGGTGTGATAGACCCCAGCCTCTATGGATCTTGTGCTCAGAGCTTGTTCTTGTGCTGCCATGATTAGTGCCTCTGTGCTGTCTTTCAGTCCAGCTTTGTCCAGCCACTGGTATGATTTCTGGATATCAGCCACCTCCTCTATCTGCCGGTGGTACATACCGTGCAGGGGCCTGTCCTTCCATGATGGTTCCTCGTCTTCCTCCTCTTTCTTGGGTTTCTGCTGCCTGAGGTATTCACTGAGCACTCGGTCAGTTGGGGCCATCTTCCCAATGTATTCTTGGATGTTCGTTGTCTCATCCTGGACTGTGGTGCTGACACTCACCAGTCCCCGGCCCCCTTCCTTCCGCTTAGCGTACAGCCTCAGGGTGCTGGACTTGGGGTGAAACCCTCCATGCATGGTAAGGAGCTTTCTTGTCTTTATGTCAGTGGCTTCTATCTCCTCCTTTGGCCAGCCTATTACCCCAGCAGGGTACCTGATCACGGGCAGGGCGTACGTGTTGATGGCCCGGATCTTGTTCTTACCATTCAGCTGACTCCTCAGGACTTGCCTGACCCTCTGCAGGTACTTGGTGGTTGCAGCTTTTCTAGCGGCCTCTTCATGGTTCCCATTCGCCTGCGGGATCCCCAAGTACTTGTAACTGTCCTCTATGTCTGCAATGTTGCCTTCTGGTAGTTCAATCCCCTCAGTTCTGACTACCTTCCCTCTCTTTGTTACCATCCGACTACACTTCTCCAGTCCGAACGACATTCCAATGTCATTGCTGTATAGCCTGGTAGTGTGGATCAGTGAATCGATGTCTCGTTCACTCTTGGCATACAGCTTGATGTCATCCATGTACAGGAGGTGGCTGACAACTGCTCCGTTCCGTAGTCGGTATCCGTAGCCAGTCTTGTTAATGATCTCACTGAGGGGGTTCAGGCCTATGCAGAACAGCATATATATATATATATATATATATATATATATATATATATATATATATATATATATATATATATATATATATATATATATATATATATATATATACATATATACATATATATATATATATATATATACATATATATATATATATATATATATATATATATATGTATATATATATATATATATATATACATATATATATATATATATGTATATATATATATATATATATATATATATATACATATATATATATATATATATATATATATATATACATATATATATATATATATATATATATATGTATATATATATATATATATATATATATATATACATATATACATATATATATATATATATATATACATATATATATATATATATATATATATATATGTATATATGTATATATATATATATATATATGTATATATATATATATATATATATACATATATATATATATATATATATATATATATGTATATATATATATATATATATATATATATATACATATATACATATATATATATATATATATATATACATATATATATATATATATATATATATATATGTATATATACATATATATATATATATATATATATATATATATGTATATATACATATATATATATATATCTGTCTGTCTGTCTGAAGTATTCATATTTATTATATTGACTGGTTTTCAGACATGCTGTTTAAACTGAGGCTTGCGTTTGCTCTGCAGTGAATTCGGGAGGTAAAGATTATTATTGCTAAAGTTGTTCAAATAGCTTATTGTGATCTTCTTTGTGAGCATTTATTTTGAGAGAGAGAGAGAGAGAGAGAGACTTTTTTGTATTGAGCCATACCAGTTCTTTAGCTGCTAAATGATCCATGAATGTTACCACTTGAACAAAAAAACACTAAAGTGCCAATGACCTTTGAGTTTGAACTACAAGTGTAAATGCTAAAAAGACCGGTTCTCATACAATGCTTTTCTCCTCCACTTGAGCACTCAGAGCACTTTATACAACATGTCATTCACACAAGCACGCTTTTCTATATCTAAGTGCTTTTTATTACCCACATTCACACTGCAGTGAATACATTGAGAGCAACTTGTGGTTGGTATTCAGATATGGCATGTTATTTTAGAAATACAAATTATTATAGAAACTTCATTTCTGCTCTTCCCTCTTAAGAGTGGGCCACAGGTGATGATTATCTGCAGTCATGCGTGTGGCCGATGTGCAAGGCTCTATAATTCAGCATGGAGTGCACACTGTATATCAACCACATACATAAAAAAGAAGACAGTGTTGTTCAAGTTTCAAATTTTTACATGTCACGTGTTCAAGACTTTATCAGTTTGCCCTTCAGGTTAGACCCCTCCCTCAGGCAAAAACTGCTGAGAAGTAATTAGCAGACAGCAGGAGGGTTTGGGGGGGGGGGGGGGGGGGAGGGGGGGGTCGCAGATTCTAATTTCTATTGTTAAAGTTTTTGGACGATCTTGAAGAACAATGCTGACTCTCTTTCATACATTCACTAATGAAGACAGCATGTCATCAAATAATGTACTTCAAAGAGTGTTTTCTGTCTCTGCTCGCATCATCTCATTCAATCTGCGACTGCATCAAACATCCAGCTGATTGGCATCCTGGTAATTCACCAATGTCCATTTTCTGAAAGGATACCACTTCTTTTTGTTTTTCCAACTTTCATATCAACCAGCTGTTCTTCAAAAAAAAAAAAAGCATGGAAAAAATATTTTGTGCATGACACCTTAGCTATTAGAAGCCCCTGCAGCTTTGTTTCCACTGAATGACTCCAGTTGAGTGTATTAAAAATGTTTTGTAGATCTTTTGAGGCCATCTCTGCTAGGACTTTTCTACCCTTCAGGATTTGAAAGTCCTTCCATTGTTCTCACGTCATCCTCAATAAGCTGAACCTGGAAATGTATCATATGGAGTTCTCCCCAAGACAGACTGAACAGGCTTAAGTCAGCTGCATTCATAAATGTGGGATGATGTGCACGTTTCTTCTAGTTGATCAAAAATCTGACAGATGCTTAGAGAACTGGACACTGTATGTAAAGTGCTACCTTTGGGGAAATCATATCCTGCACTGTCAAAACGACCAAACTTAGCAGTCAGCAGGAGTATTTTTTTTCCACTTGCAATCCACAACAAATTTGGCATTTACATTTATTACAGTTCTTTTATGTGCTCCTATGAGCTGACAGTGGTTCCCAAGGCAAAGTGACCCTTTTTCGTTTCACATGTCTTTGACCCGATTTCACCCCTGCTGTAACTTCAATGGCTCTAAATTTGGAACAGCTCAAGTCACTTGTCAAATCTGGCAGCACTGTCACTTCTGTTCACTCCAGCTCGGCTGTGCATCCGGGCTAATTGTTCCCCAGATGTGAACATCCACAGCCATCTAATCACTCCCCATTCTGATGTCTGTGTCGGAGTCCAGGTTAATCTGAACTGAGCGTGGATTTCAAGAAAAATCAAAAACATCCTGATTGGCTGACAGTCCTGGTTAGCTATGTGATTTCAGAGTGAATACGCCATCTCCAATGGACCTGGACCTCCTACTGATGAGTGCTCAATGGAAATTTGTTTGAAAGACACTCCTCAGAGAGGCACGCGCACACACGCGCATTCACAAACACGCCAAGCGTATGCAATGACTATCACAGAGAGTCCAAACCCATAACTGTCAGTGATGGACGAGTTGATGCGGAGATTTTTTGAAGTGACAGAACGGTCCAGGTTTCCGCTGCAGACCCCTTTCTGATTGTTTTTGCATTTTCGTGTGTTTGGCTGCGCTCAGATGTTCACTGGGAAATCACAATATTTCTATTGTTGGTATTTTTATACAATGTCTGTCTGGATTGTTTGACTGGGCAAATTAACAGGTCTAATGGTAGCAGTAATTAGGAAGGTAATGTTTTGTTCCAACAAGCACGCTGCCAGACAGCTGAAAGAAAAGGTAAAAAGCAATTCCCTTGTTGCGCACACATGCCAACACATGAAAGTCATTTAGCTGCACTTAACTGTCGAAAAACAATTAGGGCAAAACATAACAACATCTGCATGCACGACTTCTCTAACATGTTTTCTGTATCCTCCTCCTATCCGCCAGCAGAACAAGTATTGGCAATCCTCAAATGCTTGGTACACTTCATGAATTTTGCATCACGCCCGATCATTACCATAACGATGCTATCAAAGATATTAGGAGCCTTCAACGCTGCTTTCTCTTACACCGGGATCTCTCTTAGATCTCTTGTCAAGAGGGTGGGTATCATCTACCGTCATCTAGCATATAGCACGCACGAGCCCCCTCTCCTAATGAGTGTGTATGCATGTCTGAGTGTGCAATATGTAAATCCTTGGGTTGAGGGCTCGAGAGGGGGGTCGGCGCTGTCTGTTGGTGTGTATGCGAGCGTGTTTGTAATAAATCCTTATAAAAGAGCAGCATTGTCTCCAACACTGTGTTGTCTGATTTTTTTCTCTTTTCCTTTTTTTTTACTAGCCTTAATATTCCAGCTGTTTGGAGGAAGAAGCTGCAAGATGTAATTTGCCACCGCTAGGAGCGCGTTATGCACACAACATTTTAGTTTGCTGTGAAGTGGTCGGTTTGACAGATGTCCAATAAAAGGTGGAGTAATTAGCATTCTCATCTATCTCACTCTCTTGCTGTTGTCCTCTTCTTCCTGGGTGATGTGACGTCCTCTGAAGCGGCAAAATGAGGCTGGTTTCTATGTTGTCCTTCCACTGCTCGCAACAACGGGCTGTAATTATTTTCTGTCGGGGACAGGATCAGCACGGAGAACAAAGTGCACACAAAACACCCTTGTGACAATTGGACTGCGTTTTTTGTTTTGTTTTTTGCACACAATATGAGCCACACGCACTGAAGTGCACACAAACACATCATCACCATCATCACAAGCTGGCGAGCAGACACATGCATACACACAGACACACACCAGAAAAACAAATTGTACATGAACAGAGACACCGAAGGAGCCCAACTTTTCCGCTGGTTGTCTTGTTACGCTGTGATTCTTCCTGGGAAAAAATGATTTGCCTATTAATGCGACAAATGATGCCTGTTTTCTGATGTATTTAGCAAAAGTTGTCTACGTGGCTTACATGTAGTAACGTGTTGTTCTGCTGGTATTAACAGCCCCGGGAACAAGACTTTCCACATACAGGGTCATGCATACACACAAACTGCATGCATGCACAGCAGCCAGCCATCTAACAATCATTCAGCACACTGCGGGTTTCTTCCTGCTATCTGCTGGCAGCAAATTGGATGGTCTCCCATACATACAGTATTTTCATATGCTGATGGCCACATTACTGGTGCAGGCATCCCGCTGAAGTGATTTGTGGTGCTCATTTGAAAGTGATAGGACGCAGGCAGCCACTGAACTCCTACTCAGCGGTGGCTGGAATCAGGCTGTCTTTATTGCTTTACAGCTAGCGCAGTAACCTGGGCACATTGATAATGGGCTGTTGTGCTAATAGGCAGATAACACATCCAATCCATCACCGACTTCCCAGAATGCATGTGTTGTTTGCTTTTAAGTAACAAATATAGCCCCATAGCTACTGAAATACCTGCGTATTTGTAAGGAGCCATCTATAAACGAACAATGGATCCATTACATTATGCCAAGTTGGTTTTAACTATGTGTAACAGGAGGTTTAAAGCAAGAACACACAGTTGTTACTGACAAATGATGTAGCACATATAGTCATAAGTACTATGTACAAAGTTGCTCATTATTCAGTCTGAACTCTTTTTCTTTTCAAACTGTCAGACTCTATGGTTGTTATACGATGTGATTACCTTCCTCTCTCTCCTTACCCCATATCCCATACTCTCCCTGTCCCGCTCTCCTCCGTGATTACCACACTGCCTCGAGCAAGTGAATTTGAATTGGGGCCGCCTATTATTTCCCTCCATGTGATAGTAATTATTTACAAATTTGTGAGTGTTCATGTGAAATACAGGCTGTTCTATTATGGGTTATGTGTAAAAGTGGGGGAAGGTGGCAGACTCCTGATTTTGAATATGCAATTAGTGGAATTGGATTAAAACACAGCCACAGGTAGCTAGGAAGTCAAACTCGAGCAGCCCCAGAGACAATGTTAACCCAATCAGATTAATATTACAGATTGTCATGACCACCTTTGTTTTCCATTTGGGAGAAGCTTGTGCTCAGAGCGTTGGGACATGAATGTGATTAGCCACAAGAAACAATAGGGTACAACAGGAGCATCGCTTTTGGCGCTGCTCTATTCAATAACCAGGAAAACGGACCGGATTCTCACCCATTATATTTCTTAATTTGGCGAATCTTCACGCAAATTACTCAGGCTGGTCTCATTTGGGTGGAAGTACAGATTACAGAGGGAGGATGTAATTGCGGGAGACGTGGGGTTACTCGCTGGCAAAGCGGTGGAGCTGATTGCACAGGAAGTAGTATTATTGGTCATGCACAAGTAGCTGCTGTAATGTAGCACAAGTGGAGGATCTGCAGAAACTATGAACCTGTGAATCTCCAGTGAGGTCATATGGCTCAGTGTTTAAACTTAACTTCAAAGACTCGAGCTCATTCACAAACACTGAATTGAGCATGCGTATACACCCAAATGTTTCCTACTCTTGGGCACCCAGCAGTTTAGCTCATGGCCTGAAGCGCGCCACAAGGCATATAAAAACACACACTCTAAGCTAGCTCGTTCTGCCTGAGAAACACACAAGGCACAGATATCCTGCAGAGGTAATATTTTGTTACAAAAAGCCTTTTACATCCTCTGACACAACAGAATAGGATATTATACAGATAAAAGCATGGATTCCTAGGCATTAAATCTTCAGCAAATGAATATGATCTCCTCTCTTTAGGGGCTTTCAAACAACAGCATGGCTTGCACTGCGTTGGCTGCAGGATTTAGCACGTTCTTGGAAGGAGTCACTAAGGTCAGATTAAAATTAGCTGGACAGAAGAAAATATTCTACATGAAAACAATGAATATTGATATTGTTGCTGAATTCATATGTCTGCAGAGCTTTGATGGCAAAGATAATAACAAACCTCAAATATATTTAAAAGATTGCCAACTTAAAGTAAGCTACCAGACATTTAAAACTGCTAACATGCCTCATATAGTCCATTGTTTTCCTTGTATGACTAGATACATGTATTTGTATTTTCCACTGTGGGTATTCAGTGAAAAATCATCTTGACAAAATGTCAAAAAAGTAGGTTTCAGAGTGTAATGGTGCTCTTGTCGTGCCATGCTCTTTAAGTCTGACATCGGTCAGTTAATAAGAGTCCTGCACACTAAACAGTCTTACAGGCTAAGTTTTAACTATGGACAAACCCAAGAATCCTGCACACGCCTCCTCTGTGCACCAACTAGCCACAGCATTGAAATCACTGACAGGTGAAGTAAAGCTGACATTGGTCAAGTTGTTACAATGCAGTGTTCTGCTGGGAAACCTTAAGCCCAGGCAGGCAGCATGCTCCAGCAACAGGTCAGTGCACACTGCTGTACCACAAAAACTGCTTAGGCCCACTTTGGGAGAAGCCAGTAAATACCATTAAACTCCCCAAATCCTGAAGCAACTGAGCATGCATCTAATGCACCAGAACATTGATAAGAACGCATTTGTTCTTCAGCACAGCCTAAACTTTCCTCAGGAACAGTTCTCCAGGCTCCAAGGACATTCAAAGCTCTTCTTTGGATGATGCCACACTTCTACTTTGCCGTACTATATTCTTTTTTCACCCTGTTTCACTTCTTTGTGACTTCTTGACAGTCACTTTTCCACTGAGACCATTTCTGACGAACAGTAGACGGATCATCTAAAGAGTCAGATGCATCTCTCAGGTCCTGTGTCAGGTCTTTACTGGATTTGTTTTCTATTTCTTAAGGACATGACTTCTAGATACGGACGATCTGATTTCCTCGTCCATCTGTTGTACAAAAATAGTGTTCTATACTTGTCAAACCCTGTTATTCATAGGTCAGTGTTAAATATCTGAAAAGTGTCAGGTACTGGGATTAGAGTTAAAATAAGTGAAAAAGCAGCCTGGAGAAATATTACAAGAAAGTGTGGCTTTTTGAAAGCTAAATTTAAAGAAAGGAGGGGCGGCGAGAATCAAGACTTTTGCACAGTACTATATACAATTAATAGCATTCAGGACTGTTTGTTCCTTCATCCTTTTCTTGTTGACTTCAGTGTAGGCACAGAGCGTAGTCTTAATCGAATCCAATGTGGCACAAATCCTTTTATTTGTGCTCTGACTGTCAACCTCAGCGATAACCACTTGAACAAAGGAAATTTGACTCTTACCCTATTTCCATACGTTACTAGAATCCCTCCTAAATGCTGATGTGTTTTAAATTGGATCATCAAGTATCCTGATACCCAGATCATTTACCACACCAGTCTAAAAACACGTCCTAAAACCTTGAAATAATGCCTTTTCCCCAAGAATTAGCTGGCAGTGTCAAAACACTTTCATTTCTATCCATACATGCATTAAACATCTGCAGGTAGGAGTCAAAGCATCTCTAAAGCCCTCTGATTAACACTTGTGTTAACGCTTGGTGTGTTTGCTTAATCCACACATAAACTAAGAATAAAAATGAAGATCAGTGCATTTCATTCTGATTTTACAAGTGTATGTAATTTGTTAAAATCCTCTGTAATGAAGAAATAGTTTTCTCATTAAGCTAAACTTGCATTCAGGGCAGAATATACTTCTCTGTGTAATTCTATCTGTATTTCTCTGCTACAGAGCAGCTGCTATGGCCAACATGCTGAAGGGTGTAGAAAGGCCTCGCATGAAGTCGATTCAATATCACATATACTACACCTTAAAACAAAACAAAAGAGCACAATGTTATTGCCCGAAAACCCCCAGTAATAGCCAATTAGATCATCAAAAACCTTATTCCCAGCAACACACCCTCGCACAAATACACACAGCCAGGGCTCCCAAAAAAAAAACAAAAAAAACAAAAAAAAACAAGGAACCCTAGGGCTGTTAAACTTTAAAGCTCCTGCTTCAAAAACTACATAAAATAAATAATCTGACTAAAGCCATAACCCTGGGAGACCTCGCTCACTGCCTGATAATTGTCCTCTTTCATGACACAATCCATCCAGAACATTAGGCCTGTGTTCACAGGCCTGCTGGGTGATATCACATAGGGCAATCGCAAATGAGGGAGGGGGTGGCTTCAGAGAGGTTGACCTCCACAGGGAACTCTACAGCCCCGTGCTTATCCGACCGTAGGGATCTGGGCCCACATAAACAATTTCAAAGACAAGGCAAGATTGTTGCAAACAGACAGTTACACTGCTGGGGCCGATTATACACTCATAAACTGTACACATGCATGATTATACACGCAAAAACCCACAAACTCACACACGGGCTTTGGTTCTTCACTCAGTCTTTCTTTGAGGCAATTGCTGGTTTCAAACAGGATCTATAGAAGATGAAACAACCTTTGCACTCGTCTCCCTCTGATGTTCAGAGACATACCTGCAGCCAGTGTTATTAGTTACTGCTTGTATTGATATGCGCCGTGCCGAATGCAGCGTGTTGGCGGGTAAAACCACTATGTGTTTCTCCCACGTCTCTTCCCTTTGGACAAACAGACGCACTTTGGCCTCCAACCACAGCGTTGTGTGGGATATGTGCGTCTAATTGGGTCTCCGAATAACAGCAGAAAGAGGAAAAGTTCATCAAGTTTAGCATCCAAACTGCACAGGTTCAGCCAAACGATTCATCGGAGGATTGCGGACAAACGCATGTTTGACTGAATAAACAGATTATAAAGGTGTTTGTTCCTGCAGAGGGGTTATGCATTACCTCAGAGTTTCTGTAATAAGCACTCTGTGTGATGATAAATTCATTCCAAATTGATATGCTGCTGAGCGTTCATCATAACAAGCACAACTCAATTTAGCCCAAGCCAATTTCCTGCTTCCCACTGAAAGTCATCTGGCGTGGGCTGTGCTATTTAAATCAAAATTGAATTCATGGAATCCTCTCTAGTCAAATCAAACTCTGTTCATTTGCTCATCAATATAGCAAAAGCATGCCTGTAGGGACAGGCAGTACAGTAACTTAACAGGACCAGTTGTGTTTCATCACTGTGTGCCACATTATCTACCTGCCACACTTATTTGCTGTTCACACAAAAGCAGCCATCAGGCTCAGCCAGGGGAAAAAAATGCTTTCTGAGGGTGATTATACAGTACATTTGTTTTGGGGCTTTATTTATTTATTTATTTGTTGCTTTTTTTGTTAGTGCATTAATCTGTATGTGTGTCTGTGGCATCCCTGTGGGTTTGCAGGCGTCAATAACACTCTATAAATTCCACCAGCACATCCATAATAACTCACGATGGGGTTCTCTGCCCTTTACTTCAAAGATGTATTTTTGCGTGTATCTGATTGTCAGCAAAGCAGTAATATCCACACGGCATAGCTGGAGGAGTGAAAATCCTAATGATCACATTTATTAGGCAAGTAAATCTGTCACAGCAAGATAATATAATGCTTTATTCCGAAGCGTCCTGTAAATAAGGGTAATTAGGTACTCTGTTTACTTCAAAGCAAACAGCAGCCTTGCTGGATTTACTGATGTCTCTTTCACGGGTGGATAATCATCACCGCAGTGACTGAAATCAAGGATGTCCTTACAAATCTCTGTACAATCCAACACACAATAGAGCTTTTGCAAAGCTGACAAGCATGGCCTAATAATTATTTTGTTAGCAAATGTGGCAGCACTTATTGTAAAAGTTTGCAGATTTCTGTAAATTTGATAAATAATTCATAAATTATTTGTAGATTAGCTATGAACAGAGACAATAATGCTTGTGCACCCATCCTTCTGTTTCTACTGAGGGCACATGTGTAGTCCCAAAAGCTTGGTGCAAAAACACCCAAAAGGTACCATTGAGCATGCATCAAGTTATACGAGGCTTCAGCAGTCTGAGACAAACAAAGCAAACCAAAATCTTTGTAATAAAAAAAATTGCCCCTTTTGCTAAAAGTGCATGTGTAAAGGTTAAACAGAGAGTTTGATATTGTCTCTGATACATGGGCCTAGAGACTGGTTGGCAAGTTATTGCTGGAGGTTGCCAGATGTTAATGCGGTAAATTGGTCACAAAGACAGTGCTCAACAAGAAAAACCTCTTTAAGAATGATCTGATTTTTAGCAGATATCCACTGTCGCCCATGGAAGCTGCCAACTCATCTGCAAACACTTGCCATTAATCCTCTGAGCTATAGTGAAACCTGGAAACAATGACCATTCACCTTCAAATTGCTGAGTTGCAATGATCTGAAGTCAGCATGTTTCAAAAGGTGCAATTTTTAAAATGTGTTGGTGACTTTCCAGTTTCCTTCGCCCTCTTCAGAATTTTGCAACAGTCGTTGCAAAAAGTCATTACCTAGTGTTTGCAGACAAGTCAGCAACTTCCATGCAATCAGATACATGTAGCAACTGAAGCAACTGTAAAGAGAGTTTCATGTGCAGGATGATGAATCTCTTTGCAATTAATTTCAACTAGTGGCAGCAAGAAAAAACACAACAGCCAACATAATCGAGGCATCCAGCTTATTGACTCAACTAATCCCTAATAATAATGCATCAATATAATTTAAACTGGTGAGAAATTAAAAAATCATTCATGTAGAGTTGACAAGAAGGGTTAGAAGAGGTAGGGACACCAAAACTGTTTGATGTAGCAGGCTGTAAACATGGTCATTTCTCCTGTAAAGTCAGACATTATAACATGGGAGGCTATCAGGACTGACTTGCTCTTGGTCTTTGAGCCCCAAAGGTTATCACGTGGACAATATGTTGTTCAAAGATCATTTAACCAATCAACATGTGGAAAATTGATAAAAAGCACACATTGAACTGAATTTGAACTTAATATTTTTTTTACTACAGTCACTTAAATTAATTAGATGGTATCATTTTTAAAAACAGTCTTTAGGTTAAATCCTCTCTTGTAAAAAAAAAAAATCAAATAAAAATATTTGGACTGTGGCATTACACAGCTGACAGGGAAAGCATCCATCTGTCCACATGCAGCCTCAATCTATTTATAAGGTTGCCAATGACTGACAACTACTCCTTAGGCATACTATAAAAGACCAGTGCTGGCTGAGAGGCTGCATGTGTAGCTATTGATTACCAGTCAGAAGAGTATAAAACATTTGGGAAACTGTGAGATGAGAAGCAATCAGGAAAGCTAGCTTCCCCTCAGGCAATTTATAGACCCATTTGCCTTTATTGTATGAAATATTTTCCAATTCTACACCTTAAGGGGAAGCTATAAGTTCCACATTGTGCAGAGAGCATGTGCTGGAAGTCTCGAGGCCCCCCTAAGGGCACTGCTCTTCACCAGTACAAATCCTTGCAAGGTGAGAGGTCAGTTTTGTGTGTATGACATACTGTTACTTTACATGTTTGTAGATAACCCCAGATCATTGTCATGGGAATTGTTTAGTTGTCTTGAATGTATTTTGTGTGATTTAAATTCAGATTTATCTCATTTTGCCACATGCAGTGCATTCAGTAGTATGCTGAGGATACGACCAAAGCCCAAGGTTAAGGCTCTGATTTATCTAAGAGGTCAAAATGCCATGGTAGCAGTGTGTGATATACACGAAGTGTGTTATACCTTGAACTGATGGATTCAAAAATGTGTTTATTGATTTTTAATTATTATTATTCCATCGTGCACTGTATATAAACAAATCATATATCATAACCTCGTCGGTTTTTGCAAACAAACGTTGCAGTGCATGTTGATCTGTAGGAAACTGGGGGCTGTCTTATTTCACTGAAGTGCATTTTGCTGTCCATCTGTTTTCCATTGAGGGAAAATATGCATAATTCATAATCATTAAATATATGAATTGGTTGCTCACTGAAGCGATCTTACACTCTGAATTCAGCCATGTTCACACTTGTTTAGAATCTGACAGTCAGGCTGCTGTTTTTATTTTCTTAATGACCACAACAAAGATGAGGAGTCGCGGTGCTGTACGCTGATATCATTAGAGAGGAGCCACGACCCGTCTGGTCAAATGAGATCATTTTTCCAAAGCATGCCCTGGGCCAAGTCTGATTAATTTGTTACACATTGTGTTGGCTTATTGTACCAGCTGCATGATTCGCCCTCATTTTGTTGCTGGTCATGATGAATTCCTACTGAGCAGGGAAGTTTTTAAGCACAAATGTGGGGAATAAGCACAAGCTATCGTGTCAGCGAATCAAATTTTAGTATGAAAACTTCAAAAGTGGAGGAGAATCTTTTCTTATTTGGGAAAAGATGTGGTGAACAGTTTAATTAATGCATGTTAAAGATTTAGTCTGATAGACTACAATATCTGTGTGTATTAGAAAAATGTTTGTATAAGACTTAACATTAGATTATTATATTTCCAGTGAACACATCATATAGTTTAAAAAAAATTAATATGTTAGAAAAGTGTAAGAAGTGGGACTGGCTTTTGTAAATTTACATTGTCTACTTGTAAATGCAGTCAGTTAATACAAATTACAAATAATTGCAAAACAAAAAAGTGTAATTGAATGAAATTCGCCTTATATAAAAACGTTATTTCTCTTTAAAAAAGAATAAAACGCCATCACTGCAAATTAAATTCGATTGACAAACAGATTCAAGTACATGCATATGTCTAGGACATACATAAACACATAGATATATGCACACATGAAATCAAAGTGAGTTTTTCTTACTGAGCACAGAGACCAGGTGTTAGGTTACTTTATCTTTTTACCTTGGACCAGTGATGGGGGCCTAATCTGTTCATCCACACTTTGTGGATTTACACCAGTTTTAAAACATTAGTGACAAATGTTTCTTTAATCATGGAAATAAGAGGTAAATTTCATTTTCTATTTTAGAGCACTTCTGTTTGCACTTCTACGTTAGTGCTGACAAACAAAATCACCATGAGCATTTTATTTATTTATTTATTTTTAGTTTGAGAAGCCAAAATTTGGCACAAATTTGCCTGCTATAGTTTCCCATCAGATAGTTTTGATCACAATGAAATAAATAAGCTTTTTGCTCTGTCTATTTGCATTTCTTTCCATTTATTTAGCAAAACTCCAAAACTGGAAGTTGTTTTCATTGGCATCTAAATGCATGTAATCCAAAGACTGGAAATAACAGATAATTATTTTCCCCTGCAGTGCTCCTTGTTTGAAGGGGGAAAGGGGCGATCGCAACTGTTCAAACTTGCTTTCCAGCGTAACTTGCAGAGGTAGGCTGTTTGCTTTTTCATTAACATTCACTGTTTACATGATGGCCACAAATCTGTAGGGCTGCTCCTAAAATCTCTTTCCCACCACCCTGCAGAGGACAGCTAACTGCACAGGTTTGGCTTTTATCTATTCTGACTGACATCAGTTAAGAGAGTATAATGCATTAATGCATTATACCTGCTGCAGTGCAGATTCTTTTTTTTGAATGCATGGGCGTCCCTCCCACAGTTGGAAACCATGCTTCTTGGGTTAGGCAGTGATTCAAAATTGACCGCCGGTGTGGAAGCGAGAGTGTGTAGTTGTCTGTTTGTCTTTGTTTTAACCTTGTAATGATCAGAATGTTTTTGTATATCATTGACACTTTGATTATGGAAGAGATGCCTAAGTCAAAACTTACATTAATTTATATAACTTTAATTTATATATTTGAAATTATCAGACAAGTCTAAAAGAACACACCAAATGATACTTTAATAAGTAGCATCAACCTAAAATTAGTTTTTTGCAAATGCAAATAAAGTGTTGAACTGTTGTATGTGAACATGTGACAGTGTCCTGACAAACAGATCACAACCAACAACTCAGTTCATACTGGTTATAAAATTGTGTATTGCTGTTGACACCTGTGTCTAATGTGTCTCTGAGGTGTCCAGCTCACTGCTTGTATTCAGATTCTGTTACTTAGTACGTGACCACTACTAAAACGTCAAAGGGCACAGCTGTTTTGTCTGTCTCTCACCAGGCAAGCACAAGATTTGTTTAACAAGGGTGAGCAAACACAGCAAATGTTTCAAGTATTAATGTACATATAGTGGGTATTCCAGCTATTGACACAAACAGGACAAATTAATTAGTGACTGTAAAAAAAAGCACAGGACAAAGAAAAAAAAGGAGAACTTTATCCTCACTATAAAAATGGCATCGGAGCTGTAGTCGAGCTAATATCAACTTGAAATTATAACCTGTTCCCTTAACTTGCTATTTTTATTCATGTGCTCTGTGTGTAACTTAAATCTGCTGATCTGATTTGTTAACTTAATTAAAATACACTTAATTTAATCATGTGTCACCAGTTAACATAATACAATTAAGTTGGGTAACCATCAAATTGTATTTAAATCTCTGTACTTGTAATCTTATCACCAGGACTCATTTCTTTGTCTGTCTTTAGAAAAAGGACTGGAGCCAGTTGTCTGTCAGGCTGATGTTTTCTGGGCCACGTCAAAACCAAACGTTTCTGAATGATCTTGAAACAGAGAGCTGTTTCAGGTGTCCTTTTCTCGGCGATAGTTAAGATTAGTGCAAAGCATGCACGTCTGCATTATCATATAGATCAGGAGTGTCAAGATCATTTTATTACACATACGGTCCACTTTGATCTTAAGTGGGGCAGACCAGGAACAAATGTGTAAAAATACAGGAAAGGTCCAGGTAGTTCATTGTCCAGACTGTCCTGTAATAATAAAATACTTTATAGAGTGTAAAGTTTAAACTTTCTTTAAAAAAACAAACAAAACAAAACAAAAAAAATTTCTTCACATTTTCCAAGGCTGTCTGATAAGCTGAATTGGAGTCTTTGCCAGGCTAATTAATATAGATTTCAAGGTTTGGTGCAACATTAATGAAATCGTCTTTTCATGAGAAAGCCTACACAGGACATATTTACTTTAACGTTTAGTATAAGATTTAAACTGTGACAAACTTGTTTCTTAACCCTGCATCTTGCACTGAGAAGAGAAATGTGAATGTGAGACCTCCAGGAGATCAGAACTCACTAAAGCTAACACGTTTGGAATTTAATCTGATGATCTGTTGGTCTGTTTTGCTATGTTTACCACATCTGTTTCGATTTTTCAGCTTATTTGCTTTCCAGTTAAAAAATATTTATTTCATTCTTTTTTGCAAATATGAACATAACCTAAACTGTTTGTGAACAAAAAGTGAACAGTATTGACTAAATTCTCTGCGCGGTAGGAAGTGGAGCTCAGATAAACAGGCAGCCCGGCTGGAAATAAAACTGCCGTTTGGTTGAGATTATTGATCACATTAATATGCAATGATTATTTTCTCAGAGTGAATTTGTTGTCTAAATAGTAGTTTGAAGCTGTGTAATTAAAAACAGCTTTGAAAGAGACTCCAGCAAAGGGATTTGACATTTTAAGAAACATATTTTTGAAAAACAGCTATTGAAGTGTTTGTTTCTCAGCACTTCAGTGGAGGATATTTCAGACTGAATTATGGTTTTTAAACTGCAGATGAATGCTTATTTCTACCATTTTTTTAAAAAAGAAAAGGAAAACAATGGTGCATCATTCATTAGGGATTTTATTTCTTTAAAAAATCTATTTTATTTTGAAGGGGAAAAAAAGCCACTTGATAATAGAATTGATATGTTCTCAGTGGCTGTGGGCAGTTCAAAGAGTGCGAAGAATGTGAACAACAAGAACCAAGAACACAATGTCTTATGTCATCACATTCAAAATATGCTCACACAGTACAGTTATGTTAAACTGCAACCAGGCACATGAAATTAGCTTAGCTTTGTATTATTAACATAAATACGCATAATCTTTCTTTCGGGAAACATAACTAAACTGGGAGAAGCCCAAAGTACACTTTTCTCTTTAGAGAAAGACATAAAAAGTTAATGTACAAAAAAGATTTTGATTAGCATGTTAAACACAAAGGCTGGGAGAAGTATCATCACAAAACACTTTACTTCTTCCTCATAATTTCCCTGCTAATGAAACAGAAGTGTTATAATCATAGACTGTACATAAGAGATGGATGTAGCCGCCATGATGTCACCCATTGTTTGTGGACTACTCTTTTGAAGCCAGAACCGTAGGGCATGTGGCTAGCTAATGCTAGTTAGCTCACTTAGCAAGATCCATAAGTCGTATGAGAGCATCACACACAGATAGGTTATCTCCTAATTAGTACTATAAAATCACTCTGAGCATAGCATGAATCCTATTTACAACATTTTATTGCAGCAACAAACTCAAAAACACAGTATTGAAGTCCAATTCAGTGGCTAAGATTAATTGTGATAACACCTAGCAGGCAGCTAGCTATGATCGCTAGACATCTATTGCTGTCACTCAGAACAGCCATGCTGTTAATTAGGCATAATTTTTTGCATTAATATGATTTAAAGTTAACCCCCTCAACCAGTAGAATTAGTTAAAGAGACCAGGCTGTAAACCCGTTTATTTATGTTGCAAATTTTGAGATTTTAAGCTTGCAATCGATGACTCAGCGTTGCTCAAGCCTCTAGTGGCCATTAGTAAAACTACAGTTTTTGGCATTTCCTGTTGGTCCCAAAGTTTGTGGTTTGGTCCAAATATAAAGCAGCAGATCCCATTACCTAAACATCCACATCTGTGTCTTTCATTTAACATCGCCACAAGAAGAATCAATTATCAAATAAATTATGAGTCTTGTTAGAAAACAGATACATTGCTCAGATATTTTGACTTGTCACCGTGAAAAAAGTGTTACTAATGCATCCCAGCTTACCATCATAACCTAACATGCAAAATAACAAGACTCTAAAAATGAAGCAGTCAAATTGAATTGATTCTAATGTGGCTGTTGTTAAAAGGCCATTTTCTTATGTCTTTTTCAAACTTAATATTGCTGACCTTTGATACTGTGGCTGGAAAAAAAAAATCCTTAAACAAACTATTATATTATCCATGTGTGCATGTTTGATTGTGATTAAACTGAGAATAAACTTTGTTTTGGATGCCCCTGGACTTTGTCTTTAATCTAATATTGTTTCAAACTTGTAAGTGGATCCTCCTGGCAGCAAGAGAGTGAAACCAGGAGAGAACATGTGGTCAAAAATACTTGAAGCCCACTGGATGGAGCTAAACATCATGAAAGTCTCTCTTATCTAGCTACAACCGACCAGACGATTAAATCCCAAACCAAACCATCTAAACGCAGCCACTCTATAGAGATCCTGGTGTCTGCGTGTATTTGTAAGTGACTACACTGACAGTAATAGAGTATGACGGGTATTAATAAAAGGCAGCTAAAGAATGTGAACAATTTGGGATTAATCTTCGAATAATCCCAAATTCTAATTATTCTAATTCTAGCTTATTTTTTGTTTTCATGCAAAGTTTTAGGAAAAAGTGTTTGTAGATGGCGCGGATAAGTTTCGTAATCACCTCTAATTGACGCTGCAATAGAACAGAAAATAATGTGTTTTTATTAGATAACTTGCTTGGATTGCAACGACAAAAGCCAAATGCTTGAAGTGAAAGTAAACGGCTAATGAACATAACATAAACAGCTGAACAGAATTTGAACTTAATGCCTCTTTTTTTTCCACCCAGAATTTATATTCTTGACAGTTTCCACTTTCACTTAAAAAGAAAAAAAAGAAAGACCAAGTGTTGACCCAGACTTAAAATGTTGGTTTTAATATAGTTTCGCACCGCTGATGACTCCAGATACATTTATGAGCATTAGCCAACAAAGCAAAGCAAAGTCTAGCCCAAACAAACTGGGATGAAAGGCGCCCTTTGATCCCTGGCCGACCGTAGTGACTTCAGCACTTCAGCTCGATTGTTTTCAGCTGAGGTTTCTCTGGGTGGCTTCACTTCAAGTTACAGCTGAAACTGCAGGAACAGGATTTACTCAGGATTTAAGAACCACAAAGTTGGTTCACACACACAAGAAAAAAAACCTCCAAACTAAACCAAACAAGCCTGTTATTTTCAGAGTTGTTGCAAGTAGCCCCTCAAGTTATTGTGATATAGCATGACAAAAGCTCTAACTTCATGTCTTTGAGCTAAATATATACTGTCTTCTCAGGCCCATAAGCTCTGTCATTTCACACCATTACCGGTGCCCCGCGCAGCTTTATGTTGAGGCTACGACAGCCCACATTCCGTCTGATCATAGTTGTGTGTGGCATTTCAAAGAGTATTATGAGAATGTGATTAAAAAAAAAAAACTATTTTCACGTGACCCCTGAGCACTTGACCTCTGATGGGCTAGCGCAGCGTAGCACTGAGCCTCAGACTTCTGGGACAAGCTGCGAAGCTCATTCTTCCCGAACCAGACGTGACGAGAAGTGGACGACGAAAGGAACGTATGGGGGAGAAAAATTTTTTTGATGATCTGTACTTTTTGGAAATCACAACAGTTACTTGACGAAGCACTCGTTTATAGCAGAATTTGAGATCACTATAGGGAATCCAAGTACATTTCAACAGAGGATTAAAACGAAACGTCGGGACAATAAGGAGCGAGCCCTCATTCTGCAGCCTGTAAGAACCAAGGAAACGTTCATTAGCAATAAAACCAGATGTACATTTAATATCAAGCACAGGAGCCCACTAAATACCCCCCTCCCACACACACACACACACACACACACACACACTCTCTCTCTCTCTCCTCTATTAAGATATTATTGTGTATTTGTTACTTGTGGCCAACATAAATAGCTTTATGTGCTTGAACATGTTGACAAAGCAGCCATGGCTCATTGGTGGTTGATGGATGGCTGTGTGTGCCTTGCTAATTATTAGTACACATAAAAGGATGCTGTTATTTCCAGACCTAGCCTCAGCCAGAGGGGTCACTGGGTAAATATGGAGCCATCAGTCTGCGACCATATCACTCAATCTTGATGTATGAGCAAAGAGGTACAAATTAAACGCGCGGCGACCTTCTAGGGGGTACCGCATTCAACAGGACGCCATTTGGGATAATTCCTGTATGGGGTTCAAACAATAAGCCACTATAGCACATGGTATAATTACTTTGTATACACACATCTGGAATTAGGCTCCCTGAGGAAGCTAATACACTGAGAAAAAACAAGCCGCTGACCATTTTAAAGTGCAAAATGTAGTATGTGTGGGTAAGACAAGTGGAGGGACTGACTTGAAATGCTGACGAACGTGCAGAAATTCTCGATCCTCACAAACCAAAGCTCTTCTCTGAGCACACGGGTCAGAGGACATCACTTGTCAGATGTACAGTAACCCTCGCATCTCTTTGCTCGCCTGCTATTTTCCCTCCACGCTTGCAGGCTTCCCACTCCAGTTACAGCCATCTTGCTTCTATTTGACGACTGTACTGCCCCCCACTTTCCATACCAATCTTATCCGTGTCATTTTGACAAACACTGCGAGAGAGATGTGCCGCGCAAGAGGCTCCAGAAAAAAAAAAAAGGGCTGCATCTGGATTTTATAGCAGCTCAATTTTCTCTGCTGGTGTGTGGCACAGATTGGATGTGAAGAGCTGGACCGGCTAACACGGAGTCTGCGTGAATGTCAACTGTAGACCGATATTAATATTGATCCGCAGATTGAGACTGCTGTTGAGGATCAGCCGCAACATGATGTGAGGCACGAAGAGAGCATGACGCAAATACCCCGAACACTGGGAGAGGGGATTAGTCGTGGGCTGCTGTTATTATCTTGGAAACGTGGTTACCACTGTGTATCCAAGTAATTTCTGAGGACTGCAGTGCTGTTCGTTTGTCGAGGGTATAAGGAAAATTACACTTACACTCCCCAGGAGGATTAGTTCATGTGCAAAACCCCAGGCTTTTCGTGCAGTTTAACAAGTTTGAACAGTATTTTTTTTAAAGTCGTGTACAAATATTTATAACTTTATTGATAGTTTACTTGTACAAGATGTACATTCATATTTTGTGACTCAAAAGGGTAAAAAAACAAACTGTACGATGATTCATGTTTAGGCATGCTTGCATATGAAATGGTAATCATTTTAATGGGTACAACAAATTCCATGGATTGTTAAATTCAACCGTCCCTGAAATGTTTGTAAACTCGGACACGCTACATTTTTTTTTTTTTTTTTTTTTTAGGCAAACAACTTACTACAGCCACACCCCCCACGCCACCCCCCAATTCAAAATGAAACACTTAATAAAAACATACAAAAATAAATGCAAAGCCATGTAAAAATGTACACTTGTAGTTCAACTATTTAATCTTTCATAAACTTTCAGACAAAATAATAAATAAAACACCCATATGCTTAATTTAAAATGGAGACATTAATAAACATTTCTAAATGGAGGTCTGGTAAGACAGAAAATGTTGTTTGGAGACTGATCGAGGTCACGCGGACCTGAAGCGGATCCATATATTTAGCACGGGTCTGACAGCAGTGTTTAAAAGGTTGTCAAAATAAACGATATTTCATCCCAATGTTTTTTCTGGAACAATTTGTAACATACACGTTGAATTTATTTGGAAATTAAGGATGAAAAAGACAAAAAAAATCACATACAACATGCAAAATTAAACTAATCGTATCATAAACAACTGCTCGGTTTGGGTTAGGGTGCTGATTTGCTGATAAAACACTTTTTCCTAAAAATGCAAAAAGCAAAAAGGATTTCTTCGACCGTTGGTGGAGTACTTAAGAGAGCTTATTTTCATCTACCTTAATTTCTGCTGAATCCAAAAATGTGCTCATGTCTTTCCTCATAAAAGCTGTGCCTGATGTATAGAAAATTGTCTGAATACATAGGAGGTTATGTAGGGATATGGCACCTGGTCTTTAAGGGGGTTTTCTCGAACTAAACAAAATATACACTGCTGTAGAAAAACTGGTGGGTTTGGCAAATAAACTGAACACTCCAACAGTGCATGAAAAAAATAAAAGTAAAATAAAGTCATTGGGTCTCTTTATCATTGAGGACTAACTGCTAGCTGTTTTTACTTCTTTTTTTCTTTTTTTGCTATTTACAGTATTGCACTTAAACTGCACACCATTGCATTTCAGTTTGACTGATGCTTTCTTCATATTTTTTCAGAATTACAAAAGAAGAAAAGAGGAAAAAGGAAAATCCCATTTATACCCTTTATCTAAGATAATTGTTCTTTTTGCTGATCGCGTGACGATATCAAACCCAGCTCCCCGCTTTAATTAATAAAGTAGTATCTGCTTGTAGTGCCATTTGTAAACACCCACGTGTGAGACCTGAAGTGCAAAGGCGATCTTCACTTCTTTACCCAAAAATACAACACAACAAACAGAAAGGAAAGAAAATAATAAAGACAGAGCGAGAGAGATAGAGCACACTTTGAGGGAGAAATGCAAACCAAAAGTCTCGCCAGCACATGCCCGACAACACAGAGCAACGTCTCTCCAGTCTGCGACTAACAACAACAAAAAGAGGGAGAAAAAAAAACGGATTTGTTGCTTTTGTTAGAGCATAAGTCCATCAGAAGAAGGGTATCAGGCTCTAATGGAGGCCTTTGACTTTGAAGGTGTCGGGGGGAGCATGTTGGATGGCAGTGTTTAAAACAGCTGTCGAGTGTTAATGTCAGGTGCGGATGGAAACCAGTCCCAGTAACGGTCCTCCATTAGAGCTCATGCACTTGGCAGCAGCAGGGAACACAGTGGTTGGAGACAAATATGGCCTTTTTTTGTTCTTTAAATGTTTTCTTCTTTCGTTTCTCTAGTGAGGAGCGGGGCACGAGGGGAGGGAGGGGGGATTGGGGAGGCGGGTGAAGGTGAGAGCCGTTCCAATACCTCGGTGGGGTGATGTTTGGGTCTGTTTCCCCCCCCCACACACACACAAGTTTAACCCTTTGCATTGTCAACATGGCGTCAGCCAGCGTCAGCGAGGCTCTGCTTTTGGCCCTGCTGCTGCCTGCCAGTTTGCTTTGTTCTAACATCTTCTGGTCTGACGGGCCCCGGGCCTGGCCCTCAGACAGACATCCACATGTGTTTGTACGGTCCTTGGGATGTGATCTGTGCCTGGAGTGGACTGAGCCACTGGCCCCGCAGAAGTCCTGCCTGTTGGGCGAAAAGTAAAAGGTGATTTCATTGGTATTTAATTACCGTTCTCTACAAGTGGTTTGTTTTGGCAGCTGGTTTTGTGACAATTTTCTCGCTCCCCTCCTCCTTTTCTTTTCTTTTTTTATTTTCTTCCTCCACTGTTCTCCCCCTTTCTCTCTCACACCCACTCTCTCTCTCCCCCTCTCTGTTATGTGTTCCTCTCTTTCATTCTCACTCAGTGTTTTTGTTTATTTTAGTTTTAGCTGTGAGTGTCACGGCCCTTTCACAGGCTCAGTCTTGTGTGAGAGGCGATTATGGGCATCAGGCGAGCGGAGGGGCAGCCCGGTGGGGTCAGAGTCCCAGAGCCTCGGTGTGTTTTCTTGCCTTGAGTCGCAGGTCGGCGATGCTCGAGTTCTTGCTGTTGCTTTTGGCGGCTGCTGCCACCGCCGCCGCCGCCGAGGCCGAGTCGGCCAGAGATGCGATTGGTAGTCCGAAAGGAGGGGGCGGGAACATCAGGTAGGGCGCGTGAGCGGCCAGGTGAGGGTGCAGGTGAGGGTGGGAGTGGGCGGAGTGGGTGACCCCTTCCAACTGGAGCTGTGCTTGGACCTGCCGAACAGTGAAAACGTAAAGTCAGAATGAGCCCCTCAGGACAAGTGTGTGTGTGTGTGTGTGTGTGTGTGTGTGTGTGTGTGTGTGTGTGCAGAGAGGATTTAGGTTTCACAGTCTGACACTATTAAATTCCCCCTCAAATGTTACCCCCTCAAAGCTGTTGCTTACAGTGTGTTTTCTATGAAAATAGTTAAGGGCTGCACTCTGCGCTTTAGCCCTTTCTTCATGTCAGCTATTCTAAATGTTAATGAATCATACATTGCTCTCAGACACCACATCCAATTTAATCGCCTAGAATCAAAGTCTTTCTAGGACCCAGAACAGATTTGTTTAATTCAGACTGAGGACTATGGTATACCCTTGGAAATACGCAGTCTTGTTATCCTGATTATGTATTCAATTGCATAAATAAACTATTTTGCACTGAAAAGATATTCACATATTTGGAGTTATAAATATTTATCCAGACATATTCCTGAGTCAAGGGGAGAAAAAAAAGAAAAAGAAACCATAAGGAGCATAGGATATCAGTTTTCACATTCTTGGCAATTATTTTATAAGAAGTAGGTGAAAATTAAGCATCCGCTTACTTCAGAGGGAGAGAGCTGAGCCTGTTGCCGTGTCTCATGTGTTTCAAACACCACAGGAAGAAGTGGGAAAACTCAAGTATTTCTAGCTTTCTTCTCCAACCAAAATAGCACGATAGAAAGTCAAAGTTTTAACTTGACTAAATATTATTTTTAGTTGTATTTTAGTATAAAAATGCAAAAAGGGAGATTTAAATCGAAGTTGTTAAACGAAAGGGAAAATTAATTTGTACCCGCGAGTTTGTAGTTGCTAAGCGCTGCAGCGGCATCCGAACAAAACCTTCTGCAAAACAACAAATTTTTCCACGTATCGCGTTCACCGAAAGAATCGGGGAACAAACTGCAGCCGTGACTGATAATTTCCAATTGTATAGTGCGAACGCGATTGGTTACACAATGCAGAAGGACCACTGGAAAAACAAATCACAGTTATGAAACTTGATTTTGTGGGTTATGGCAGAAATTAATCTGTCTCTGAAAATGGAACAGGTGACGTGGGTTCAGAGTGATTGTGTGCTTTCAGCCCGGCACACACACAAACTTTGCATTGCTTTAAAAGACACAAGTCTTTACTTTTTTGTTGACAAGAGGTCACGACCTTACCCATCCACCAGCCGCTAGCCATCTCCTCATTTCCCATGCATATGCAGCGTTGTAATATCTGAGTCCATGCATGCCTAGTGCCTGTTTCAACCTCGTGCAACGTGCCTCTCTCTCAGTATGCAGGCCTCAATCCTCCACCCCTGCCAGTGCAGCTCAACGCCAATATCCATCAGAGCCCACTTCATTCCCCGCTTTCATCATCTCTTTTATGTGCTCACGCCCGCCGCACTGTTGGCTTAATTAGGCCGTTGCTTTTAGCCAGGGTCAAGCAGACAACACAGCAACCGGGACGTAGAAGCAGACAGCAGCAGATCAAATGTCTGCCCACCTTTCCTCTCCCTGTACGGTCCAACCTTCTCCCCACAGCCAGAAGGTGAAAGGTGCACTGAGGTCTTAACACCCCCACCCTTTCACTCCCCTCTCCACGTATGCACTCTTTCATCACTTCAGTCTAATAGCTGCACATGGCTTATATACATGCATGTGGAAGCACAAATATAGAAGGCCCACTCTGACACCAATTCCACCGCATATCCAAGCGCAAAACAGTCCAGTCTCAACTTTTACATTTATTTGATGGGGTTTTTTAGAGATGACGCATTACTTGTCACCACTGGATTATTTATTTTCCTTTTTTACATTTAAGATTATTTTGGTTTCTGGATTATTTTTAGATTTTTCAAGCTTTGTCAATTACCGCAAATATGAAAACATGGCCTACCTGTTGGAAGGGCATCCGGAGGGCGCCCATATTGACATAGGGTGCTACTCTGCATGCGTCAAGGGGACTGCCGCTGCCCAGAATAACACCTGGAGAGAAGGGAAAGATGTCTGTCAGACAGCCAGACAGTTGTTGTTATGTGAGATGAGGAGGTCACAACTTTTTTTTTCACATGCAGTCATAAAAATGGTGAAACTGTGTCAAAATGTAATCAGTAATAAATTCACTAATAATAATATTAAGAGGCCAAAATAAAGGGAGCAAATTGCATTCACCTTTGTGCATCTGGTTTTCTTGTTTTCGACACTTTGCTCTCCTGTTCTGAAACCAAACCTGCAATCGAAAGAGAAAAGAACTGATTAGAATAGATGCAAACAGTTTCTATCCTATTTGTTGTCATATTTAAATAGTGAAATTAGATTGTCATAAATGGACAAATTTATTTATTTTTTTGGAACCAGGCAAATAAAAACAGGGGAAATCCAACACACGCAAGCAAATAAAACCTAAGTCAAGTGTGTTCACAAATAAATACGAATTGTAATAATTTTCAAAGAGGAAAAAAATATTAGACTGTAAATGAGACTAAACTAATTTATAGATTAAAAAACATACTTTTAAAACTGAGCTAAATGGACTGGTTCTTATATAGCGCTTTTCTACTCAAAGCGCTTTACACAACTGCTTCATTCATACAAGCACTTTTTTCTTTGCTCTGTCTAACATGCACACAGAGCAACATGGGGTTAGTATCTTGCCCAAGGATATTTGGCAAATGGGGATCGAACCACCAATCTTCCGATGACCTCCTCTATCTCCTAAGCTACAGCCACTTAAAGTCACTGTAACTTAAACAAAGTTCTAGTAGGGTTGTAAGAAAAAGTGTAGCAATTTTACAAGGATACTGTGATCCTTCAAATAAATAAATAAATGTCATTAACTACCTTCCAATTTGCTGACTGCCTTTGAAGCTGCAGGCTGCGGGCCTATTGTTAATCACCATCAACTTAATTTGCCTCGTTGAATAACATTATCTCCCCTCCCCTTCGACCCCCGCGATGATTATCGTTTACAGATGCGAAAATTAGCGACCGGTGGCGGACCACAAAGGGCGCCGACTGATGATGTTGCTGACGACTCGGGGTGCCGTGACGCCGTTTTTAAGCTGCGGGGGAGCGACGTGCAACATCGTGTCGATGGGACTGCAATAACAGGGGAAGTCGATAAAGCGTCCATTAGGGACCGAGGCGAGAGAGCAGGAGATAACAACGAGGCGAAAATTACGAGGAAAACAAATGTCTCGCTCTCAGCTTCACAAAATATCATCCAAATATAGTTTTTACAATAAAACCACAGCAGTGAGATTTTCCTGTCAATGCATTATCAATGTCTATAAATCCTGTCCACGTAGAGTACATAATTATTATTATTGTTATTATTATTATTATTATCATTATTATTATTATTGTCATCATCATCGTGGTGTAGGCCTGAAGCTAAACACTGCACATTGTCGTTATTGTTTGCGATTGTTTACGCCGTGAGTTATTAGCTCTACAGCGGTAAATGATGGTAGGAAAGGTGTTTATGAAAATCCCAGGTGATTTTGCATAGACGCACAGTAATCCCTCAGATAAATCAAGGCTAATATTAGACGGGCCCGAGATCAATTCCAATTACGTGCCAGTATGTTAAGCAAAGTGAACTACACTGGTTCAGACAGTTATTTCTTCATTAAGGGCCACTCAATGATGCGCTTCACAAATACCCTAATCTCATTTCCTTTTTGATTTTTTATTAGAGACAGTGAATAATGACATTTAATTTAGCAGCGCGCCAGAAACCCAAAGATATTAGTCCTAACCGAATTACTGCCTGCTCCTCACCAAGCTCTCATAACTTTCAATTAGATTCATTGACAGCTGCTCGGAGCGCAGGTTCACAGCCTGTAACAGCCCTGCTGCAATTCGTTCTCACTAAATCTGGAGAAAACATGTGCCAGTGCGCACCCCCCCAAAAGACAGCCTGAAAATGCTTTATTTTTTTTTCCTTCATCTTTTTTCCCCCAAAAGAGAACATCGGTAGGTTCCAAGTGTCTATTTGATAACATAAAACACACACACACGCAGACTCGGTCTTTATCAGTCATATTTCCTCCATAAATAATTTTAATGCACGCACTTTATTAGCGATAATCGCAGTGTACTGCTGTCAACTAAGTCCGCTCAGGAAAAAAGGTAGTCGGTGGCTTATAAAGCTCTATGATGCGGCTTATTCATCCGATTAGATATAGCTGAACAGCAGCAGAGTTGGCCCAGAATTGAATTATTTCTAATCTGTTTTTATGGGGACACTACATCAAGCCAATGGCAGATATTACAAAGAAAATGAGGAGCGATACGAGTTGACATAAGAGCGCGTCCCCTGAAGCAGCCATTCAGGCTCTTCATTCATTTTAATCACTGGCTGGATTTCTTTCTTCTTTTTTTCTACCCGCAAGGATGCTCGGATCGGAGGCACAAGGCTCCACAGGCCTACCGCTGCAAGTTCAGCTGGCTCTGAGGCTATCCATCCTGGACGGTTTACAACTGATTTACTGCTACTGTACGTGAATCTTTCATTAAACACACACTTTTAAAAAATAGTTATTTGTCATCCTTGTTAAGAGGGCATGGTGAACCCTCTACATTTGATATTTTCCTAAATAAATATTTTTTTTAAATAGTCAAATCTGCGGCAATTGTGCAGTCATGTTTCTAACATTTATAAATGTCGCAGTGAAACCGTCTCCCTGTAGGAATATTAGGACACCACAGAGAAAGCTAGACGGGGCTTTACAAACCTCCCCATAGGAATATTACAGCAATATTTCAGACGTGGAGCTTTTTCACTAACAAGCTGGATCATTTATTTGTCAAGTGGTCAACCTGTCACTAAACTAATGAGCTCCTAGCTTTTTATTCTTCTGTTTTTTATTTATTTATTTACTTGTATGTTTCAGGACACACGATGCGACCTGTTTATGTTCCAAAAGAAACCAGAAATTTTTTTTAAAAGTCGTTTTTTCACGTGGCTCACACGCAGTCTTGCGTATTTCGAGTCATTTCAAAGGATTTTAAACGTGCTCAGTGTGCGAGCAAACACAACAGAAAAGGTTTATTTAAAGGCTCCAAAATGACTGCACAGTTTTATAATATATTTTCAAGTTTTTATAGCAATATGCGTGTTTTATAGCAAAATTATTTCACGATGGCTCCACATGGTCCGGTTTTCCACCTCAAAAGCTAAAAATATATTTTCTTATATTTTCGGTTAATTACAGTGGGGTTTCCTTATAGAACAAATTAAGGGCTGGCTAGATCACTAACATATTTCCCACAAAGCAGTGATGCCACTTAACAAATCACCCACACACACACGCGAGCTTACAAGTGTTGCTTAACAACAGCAGAAATATTTTCACACTACAGCCGTCAGACAGACAGACAGACAGCAAAGCTTCTTGGCCGCTCCTCACACAGCAGCAGCAACAGCACGATTTCCGCTCTGCATCACAGACACGAGAGTGAAGAAAGTGAGTAACTTATGTGGGAAATCCTCACCTGCACTCTGGCCTCGGACAGTCCCAGCCTCTGGCTCAGCTCCTCTCTCATGAAGGCGTCCGGGTAATGCGTCTCGTCGAAGAGCCGCTCCAGCTCGTTGAGCTGCTCCAGGGTGAAGTTAGTGCGACTCCTCCGCTGCTTCAGTTTGCCCTGTGCATCTTCATCCTCGGACTTCACGTCCTCCTTTTTCTCCTTACACTCATATATCCCTGTTAAACGGCCCACGGGTGGTGGGGGAAGGAAACAATTATTATTATTGGTTTTTAAAGGAGAAGATGCGTTTAAAATTCACACATGCACACATTCCAAGCTCAAAACACACATATCACAAGTGCGCATTAAGGGTTCCCCCCCATATAGTCAACACTGGGCCCTTAGGCCTGGCACTTTGACAGCAACACACACACACACACACACACACACATTACACAGCTTAGTTCTTCAATAGAGAGGCCCGTGGCTGCATTTCCAGCCTCCATAAGTCAGCGTGTAATGTCAGTGCCGTAATGGAAGTAAATCAGTCAATATGGAAGCCTAATAAGGGTATAAGCGATTTAAAGAGCAGAGAAATAAGTCCCGGCTAAACGGAGAAGATTTAGGCCTAATTACTCACCTCCATAAAACAGACCTTTAGGATATCCATAAAAATCATCAGCCAACAGATTTTTTTATTTAATCACACCATTACGCTGCGTGGCTGACAGTACACTATAGCCTAATAAAAATAGAACAGCCTATATAAGCAGCTATTAAGTGTTATCAGTGTTAATTTTAGCAACACAGCTGACAACTGCTGCAATTAATGGCCTTTTCTGTCTCATTTTACTGTTTGTACTTTGCTGACGCCGAACTGCTTTTTTTCTCTCAAATGAAAGTCATTTTAACTTAAATAAAATCCGATCAGTTTATGTTAAAAAAAGACAGATTTAATTTAAGTTATAGGGCTGATTATTGCCCCATAGTGCTGACTCCATTTTTTTAAACTCTTCTTACAGGATAAATATAGAAACAAATCCACTAAATCATAGTTTTCTGCCCACTGCACATTTGTGACTGCTGAGTGAAAGGAGGCCTGTGCTCCTGCTGTATGCTACTTCACAGACTGGAAATGAATAAAGTGATTTTTAAAAGGTAGATCTATTTATGTTTTCAGCTTACACACGATTTTGCAACTGAAAAAATAAAAAGATTTATTGCTACTCTAGAGTGTGCAGTCTAAGGTAGCGTGGCAATCGGCAGTCCTGCAGGCTATGGGTTTATACACTGCATCATAATTACATTATATTTAAGCTTTTAAACAACGCCTGCTAGAATGTACAAGAATACATAATTTACTAATAAAGGCAAAAGAAAATACACTGCAGTGCTGACTTAAAGTAGGTTGTTGCCGGATAGTTTAATACCGGCATAAAATGATGACATATAGTCCAAATAAAGCTAAAATCATTATTAAACATTAGACATTTAATACGATTATATTCTACAGAACAAATCTTGCTGTATTTTTTCTTTCCTTTCGTTTGCAAACTATCATTAAACAGTTAAAGCGATGGTCTGGCGAAGGGCCCGCCTCCTGCTTTGTAAAATTATCATTGCAATAACAGATTAATGCGTTAACTTTGGGGAACTACATTGACTAAACGCGGTTACGTAAATTCAACTCTTTTTTTATGCGCGTAGATTTTGTAAAATTATAATAATTAAAACAACAACAAGAAAAATGCTTCGCTCCGGACACACCAGACAGCCGAACTTGAGACATTTTCCCCGACATCACGCGGGAGCATTTCTCACAATTAAAGTGAAAACCTTACCCTCTGTCGCCCTCGTAACATTAAAGTCCTTCAGTTTCTCCTTCTCCAGCTCGACGTGGTCCTTGAACAGATGCACCGGGCAGTGGTTGCTCTCCGTAATGTCCTGCAGGTTTGTCTCCGGGCTGCCCAGCTCCCTCGCCCTTGTCAAGCCGCTCTCCAAAACTTCCCTGTACGTGATACTCTCTTTGCTGCTCTCCTTGGTTTTCTGATCGAACGATTTCGACACGAATGCCGTAAGTTCTTCCATGGTCAGCTCTGTCGCTCAGTAGTGCTCCTGCTCAGGGAAATCCACCGTGAATTCTCAGCATATACCGTCTCTATATACCAGTGTACAGCTCACGGATACGCTCTTTTAGGAGGCTGGCAGCAGCGATAGATAGAAGGGGTGGAGAGGAGGTGAGATCACTCCTGCTGTTGTGACTGTGTATTTGAGAGCACACTATTTATACACGGCCACCTCAGCCCAGCGCCCCCACCCCTTCTTCCCTCGGATCTCTGTGTCTCGAGCAATTACAGGCCGGCTCGACTTTGCAGAATTCAACTTTCAGCAGCTTTTTTTTCCTTCTTCTTCTTCTTCTTCTTCTTCTTCTTCTTCTTCTTCTTCTTCTTCTTCTTCTTCCACAAATCAATGATGGAACTGATGGAGGCGGTTAATTGAATTACGGGGTCATTAAAATGCCTATGGTGGCTCACTCCTGTGAGGAGGCTGTATATGGCTGTTGTGTCTAATTAATTCGGCGAAAATTTAATTAACGCGATTAGGAGATAGAAATGCGGGGTTTGTGGAATTTCGCTTTGATTTCCTTTGTCATTTGTTGACAAATGTGTTTGAACCTTTATGTGCGCATGAGCCACCAATAGCTTCTGGTTTACATGCTTTCTGGACTTGTCTGAACTGGAATTAGCACACAAGATTCCTGAGAGCAAAAGGCACGGAGGCAACGATCAGCATTATAAAGTTGCGAGTGAACTGAAAATATGAGGACTTGCTTCACAATGAACGGGTACTAACGCTGAGCCAGTGAAAATTACAATAGATATTAATAATGCCTAAGTAATGTCTGAAAAAAACAAGTGACCCCCTCCTCCAAACATTTATTTTCCTCAAAAACAAGTGCAGCCAAAATTTATTTGATTGGAGTTCTGAAGTTATTTTCCACTGCCTACTGCAGATAAGTGCATATCATATAAATGCATACAGCAAAACAGCGGAAAGTAGCCGCATATAAAAGCAACAGATGCATAATTATCGGATAATGGTGTAATTAATATTTTGGTGCTCTAAATTCGGGTCTCTTTTGAGTATTCAACTGGAATCCTTCGCGGTTTCCGTTTACAAATAGGGAATAGAAATCAATAGATATCAGCAGTGAAAAAATGTGCCCTCTTTTTCATGGGAATAAGTGAGCCCATAATGGCTTAACGTTATCTAAGTCGTTCATCAGTCCAGCACACAAACACAAAAAGGCCGAGAGAAGAGTGCGATCCCCTGGGTCTGCCGCCCTGAGCGGCCCGCCACTGTGAAAGTCTCATATCTCAGCCCTCTAATGACTCGGTTTGATGTCTCTCCATTTATCAGTAAGCCCGCTTCACATCACTGCGGCTGACGCACAAGTCGCGGTCTCTCCCATGTTCCATGAACTGCGCCTTTTGTTGTTAATAGACCTAAATCCTCTTTAAGACGTAAATCTGCGCTCCCAGTCGTGTGCCTCGATATCATCCCACAATAAAGCGGGGTTTACAAAAGACGCGCGTGTCTGTAACGAAATAAAACACCAATGGGGTTTTATAAAACGGAATTAAAGGCGATATTGAACTTCTACGTACAACTCCTGCGCTCCATCTAACTTTGAGGTTTTTTTTAAATACACTTTTTATTTTTATTTCTTTATTTTGTCCTTTAAAGTATATTTATGTTGGATTTGAGATTGGATGTACATGCAAAAACTAAAAAAAAGTCAGACACAATAAACCAGTTTTTAGAAATATAGTATTTTGCTACCACAGATGATTTTTGAAAAAGTGTTGTTGAATGGTGTAGTCACACCTAAACCTATGCAACATTCTCTCAGTGAGACAAAAAAAAAAACACGCCAAAACATTTTCCCAGAATGATAAAGGAAAACATATTGCCAGAGGGCCTATAGGCAGCGCCTGTTTAATATGAATGACGAGCACGGCGCCCAATTAAAATAAGACAACTTATAGCAGCGTGTTCTCGTGTATCTGCTTAATGTTTTACCACGTTTTTATGCCACTTCATTGTTTCTGCTGAATAAACAATAACCGAAGCAAAGGCACATTTCTTAGCTCCACTTTCTCTAAATATTTATTGCACAGAAATGTTTCTGCATGTAATCTGACAGACATGAGCCATGTGTCGGCCAATCAGCAGCAGCCTGGAGGAATATCAGAAGAAATCCAGGAGGGATGCTCTTTACGCACCAACGCTGGTGTCGCTACAGTTTAGTGGCCAAAAAAAAACCTCTTAAAGGGGCCTCAATCATAACTACACTTGCCGTTCATTCCCCACGATTCAAACACCCCCTCCTTTCCTGCTTCACGGAGGAAAACACGTATTTTATTTTATTTTTTAACTATCCAATAACTTAATTATTATCGGTTCAGGAATCGTTATTTTAGCGGAGACAAATAAAAGCTACTAAGCTACTATGTGGCAGAGTATAAGATAAAACATTATCATTATTATTATTATCATTATTATTATCATTATTATTATTATTACACAGTAATTTAATTATTTATTTTATTAAATTAATTTAAAATTTGTACTTTTTTGCATTTCTTTTTTCTAAAGCATACATGTATAAGAATAACGTTTTATTTTATTTGATGTTATTAATGCCACTTTGTATATACATTTGCATTTACATTTGATCATTAGCTATTTATCCCATAACATTAATATGATCACATTTTATTACTATTTTCATTTTAATGACATTTATATACACGTCAGTGTTGCTATTATAAATTAACACTGTCTATAAATCTAATAATGTCCTGATCAGGGAGCTGAGGAATTCCTTCTCTACCTGCATGTGAAGGCTTTGGAACATTATCAAGACATCAGCAGACTTAAATGAGTCTGTGCTGGCTGGTGCAGAGCAGAGACAGAGAGACAGAGAGGAAGAGAAAGGGGCTGGAAGAGAGGGTGATAAGGTGGGGAAATACTGTAGCAATGCGAAGCAATGAGCAAAACAGGATTGTGTTGCCCCCATTGATCACAGTTCAAATTTACACATCTGGTCATCGTTTAAATATTAGAAGTGAACCGCTTTGGAGCTCTGTGAAGCATGTGTGAGGAGTCTAATCCCTCTGGGCTGTCAATACTCACTTTTGACAGAGGAGGAGTAGGGAATACTGAGAGGGTCAGAGCAGAGTCTGCCTGGACACAAGTCTCACCTCCAGCAAAATGCCACAGCACTGCTTCAACCTGCTGCCTCTGCCAAACTAATCCCTCGTGTGTGAAGGGGGGGTAGAGCCTAAATGCAAATCTCACGTCCTGTAAGTTTGCCAAAAATGTTTTCACTCATGAGAAGAGTCATTTATGAAATATTTCAACTGCCTAAACTGAACAAAAGGACTTATATTATTTCGTTGCTTACTTGTATATTTGTGCGTAACAGTGAGATTGAAAAACAGAAAGAAAGACGACAAAAGCTGTGTGTTAACATGCGTCCATCCTCTTTTCTTCGCACACCGCTCCAGTAAAGCCACGATATGTGACAGCTGTGATTGTCCCAAGACGATACAGTGACTTTTAAAAATTTTAACTTAAAAAGCAACTACTACACCTCTGGCTTCTAATATAATTTCCATGAACATAAAGCCTTTTTTTGTAGAAATGCACTTAACTCCAAATATCATCATCTGGTTCTACAGGGACAGAGTAACAGCAAAAAAGGAAAAAATTCAATAAGGTGGTTTACTTCAATCTGATTCAACAATGCAGAGCTGCTGTATAGATGCGATCCTGCACAGAAACAGAAAATTGGATTCTTCCCCAATACGAGAAATTTAAACGTGTCCTGTGAGGACAAAGAAGATTTGAACTCACAGTCGTGTTAATGACAGTGATTGTGTGTGTGTTTATTAGACTTCTCTGGCCTGTCTGCGAGTGCCGGGATCTCACGGTTGTTACATTGTCTGGTGCCTTCATTTAGGTCCTTTTGCAGTGCTGCAGCAGTCCACAGAGACTACAGGCTGTTCTGTGTTCAAAAGCCTTGTCTGCCATCTAAATGAGGCTTTCGGGGCAAAAAAAAAAAAAAAAAAATAGAAAAAGAAAAAAAAATTCAACATGAAAATACCACAATGTGCTAAAGATTAGCTCATACTCAAGTGGGATGTTTTGGGAATATGTTGGTTCTCCTTTTCGGATTGTTATTTTTCCTTGTGTATTCTCTAACAGCTATCTACCCACAGGGCACTGAGGCCTCTAGTTTAGTGGGGAAGGGAAAAAAGGCATGAAATTGATATTATACCCTTAAATACAGCACAGATTTGCAGGGAAAACACAGTAATCCACTGACAATGCTTGAAAATCAAACACATATTTCTTGCTCGCTTACAAGCTTGTTTACTCTTGAATCTACTCTTTAATTACTGCCAGCTTCTTAAAACTGACTTTTTTCTTTATAGGTATAAAAAGACCATTTTTACTCTATGCAGTACCTATAGAGATGCGGTTATCCTTATGGTCAAAGGCTCTGGGGAAATGCAACAATTTATACAAATCAATAGCGTTCAAATAATTCATGACTGATCACATGGTGTTTTAGCTCCTTATTTGCAGTAGAAAACCATGTTTTGTTTTGCTCCCAGAGGGCAACATGAAAGACCCGGGGAGAGGCGGGGAGAATTGGGAATGGAACTGGAAAGAGTGCATGAGGATAATAGGAGGACATTGATCATTTGGTGCACAAGAACACAACTGAACCTGTGAGTCAAGGCTAACAAGATGTATCATTTATACATTATTTAGACATGTCTGGGCTTTCCGTGTGCATTTTCTTACATCGGGTTTGCATCAGCGTCTTTGGAGGGGACACAGCGCGGTGACCTGAGACGATAAGAAGAAAATGTTGTAATTTTTATTGTTCGTTTAGTAGAAAAGAAGAAGAAGAAAGAAAATATGTAACAACTACCAACGCAGCAGTCAGTTCTTTCAGTGCTGTCCATTTGAAATTACTATTGTGTGTGGTGGGAGCAAATAAATCCCAATTTGGGCAGTGTTAGTCAGTCACAGCTTGTAATAAAAATTAATTTTGTAAATGTGGAGATGGATCAAGTTCCCTCTTGGCAGGGGGACCATCCCACAGACATGTTAACAACGTCTTCAGAGACCAATGAGGCCCATTTACAATAAGTGTCTGTTTTAAGTCGCTTGCTTTGTGTGTGTATGTGCGTGTCTCACCACAGCAGGCTATAAGAGGTCCCTCTGGTGTCAGCCGGAGAGAAGCCATTTGAGGCAGACTGGCTTTAATGGAGTGATGCTACACTTTCTCAATCACACAATTAAAGCCTGGTCTGCAGAGAGAGAGAGTTCTTTTCTGCTTGTAGTGCAGGGAGCAAAAGAGAAGGAGAAAGAGGGATAGCATCTTTTACACGGGGTGATTTATGTTGTGGTGCTGAGGAAAGAAGAGTCCTTGATAGATGACTTCATTAGAATTAATTAACAGAGCCAAAGACCTGACACAGACAGAGGAGACGGCGGAGAGACAGAAGGGTCGCTGGTGGATTTGAGGGGAGATTTAGAGATAAGAAAACAAGGTGAGGAAAACACAGAGAAGAGGTCTACCCGGGAAAACAGAGAGGTAGAGCGGGGGAGAAGACACGAATGAAGAACAGATGCCAGAGATTAGGATGTGACACATGAAGAGGAAGTAGCCTGTTTTTCTCTCTAAAGGGTAGCATGTGATCAAACACGAGTGCACTCTACTTATAAGGACTGTAAGTAGAGGTTGTTCAGTTTCACGTACATATACTCTGAGCTTCCTTTCTGACAGGGGTATGCATGTACACATAAAGACATAAATCCCCGGTTAACCACCTACAGTTGAACACTAAAACTAGCTGCACAATGCCAAATGGCCCGTTTAGAAGAAGGGCACAAGCGTGTTCAGTGTTAGACTGATCCGGCATGCCGCAGGCTGTATGTTGGCTGAAGGCAGGCTTTGATGGGCCAAATCACTGCCTCGCTTCTATCAGACATGTCCATCATCCTCATCCTTTTAAATCCATCATCTCCGCTCCAAAGAGACAGAGGCCAGAACTCGCAGCAACTACAATCAAACCGGAATCTGCTTTTTTGTACATCTCAAATATTGTTTGACATCTTTAGATGACATATAGACACTTGCAGCAGCTAAGACTGGCGTGTAGTATTTTTGACTTATCCTGGCGAGCCTCAGCGTTGACATTTTGGGCATCTGCTGGACACGCAGACAAGTGGTGCCGCTGGTGAGGAAAAAGGAATTTTTAGCCCTGCAAGGTGAGCTGTCTAAACTAAATGCAGTCAGGTGCAGGTGGACAAGGAGGAATGAGACAGACAGCAATTTAAAAAAAAGCGCAATTTCCTTTTAGCAGAAGCAGGCAAAATGTCATATGTATGGTACTGTGAGGATCACGGGCACAGCGCAACTTTGCAAACGGTCGATAAGGTCACAACATGATGCACTCCGACTCAGGGAAATCTAAGACGGCAGAGCAGGAGTAATTGGCTAATCTGTGAAAACATTGGTATGCAGCTCCATTTTAGATTTTATTTTCAATATTGTTCCATATGTTAGTAAAATGGTTTATATCCTCTCCAGACAGTCATTATAAGCTGCCAGTTGAAAGCTCGGTGAGCTGCTGTAGGCAGGGAGCACCTGTCACTACTCATCCATCCATCTTCATCTGCTTTAACTCAGGGCTGATGGAAGGAAGAAGACCCCTCAGAAGACCTCACCAGCTGAGAGCAATAATTAATCTAATTCCCCCCTAATTTCATTTGGAATACCTGTAATCTGCAGGTGCAAGCAGCGCAGATGTGATACGCTAAAAAGTGTCAAGTGAAATCTAAAATGTGACAAACTTGTAGCGCATTTCCTGATCGTTTTCCTTTTAATTACATCACCTCTCTGATTTCTCGCTCCCTACCTCAGATCCTCTCATCTATCTATCCAATCTCAGATGGATTCAGACACCAAACACTTGGTCACATGATATGACTGGGTAATCAGTAGGTATTAGTGCCTGTTAACAACCCCTGAGCTGAAAGACAATTCCCCTCTCCATATTAAAGAGATAACACAGCAGAGGAGCAAAAAGCAAATGGCCCTAAGCCTCCAGCTATGCTCCCCTCTAAAGTTGTTTTCCTGGAAAATTAGGCAATTGACTAATGGCGTAAATGCTGTTAATTACCAGCACCAGTACCCCAAACAGTCGTCTCTGCCTGTAACTAATAAGAAATCAATTAGCTAATGAATTGGTCATTAAGTGAAAAGCTAATCTTGGCCGAGGTATTTTTTAATGATTATTTTTTGCCTATGATCCTGGCTAATTGCCGTTGTCATACGGCGCTCTCAGCTTTCAGCATGCCTAATGAAGCTTCATTAGATCATAACTGGCACTCTTGGAAGATTCGCGGGCAAACCTGCTTCCCAATTATTTTTAATTGCCAGACATTCTGCACAAACAAGTGCTGCTGCACCTTGCGAAACAGGAGAGCTCAGGCTGGCTGTGCTGCATTTCCTTCATGACTTCATTTGAAGCGATTAGAGCGTGGGGCAGGGTCGTCACAGAGCTGCCGTCGTCTGTGGTGGATTTAAAGAGCCCATCAGCTCAAACTGCTGGGCTCATCATTGTGCTTCCTTCCTCACTTTGATTTGGACTGTGGAGAAAAGCTGCTGCTTCCAATGTGGCTGGACCGGCTCCGTGTCGCCCATGTGCACATAAGACACGCACAAACACACAGACAAAGAGATGTTCATGCATTTAACTGGCACATCTCGACAGTTACAAAAAACACAGAGAGTAACACAAATATGCACACAGCCTGCACCATCGTACCTGTACATGTGTCAGCTGACAGAAACAAAGGAGAGAGAGCATCCCTCCCGGGCATGAATAATTAAGAAAAGACAAAAGAGCCTTGTTTTTTTTCCTCCTGTATCTCTTTCTTTTGTGTGTCTAGTAAACCCCAGTGTAGTGTACTGCAAGTTCCCCACTAATAAGATGGAGGATTATTCTCTCCATGGTGCTCACACAACACATGTTTCCAATCTGACCCTGTACAAGTATCTCTCTCTAACGTGAAGAGGCTTGTGGCGAAAACAGAGCTGCTCAAACTCTGTCAATCCCGCTGATGCATTTCGACAGTTTATCCTGAAATTTGCCTTTCCCTCCAACATCAGGTCTTTCCCCCTACCAGCGCTCTAGAAAGCAAACACAAACAATGCCACTTCAATGGCACAGGCCTGAAACACCGGTTTGTTTTGTAAGGACTAGCAAAGAAACAAGAGCCGTATCCAAAATCAATCGCCTTGCTCTCATAACAATGTTTGCGAAGCACGGGCCGAGTTTAGTTAGGCAGGGAGCTACACGGTCTTATAACCACCTGTGCTTATGAATATTTTGTAGAATCTGTATTAATACAGCTGTCAGGCAAAGGCATATTCATCCAATCACAATAAAACTTATTTGCCAAAACACTGTGCCTTTGAGACAGCAGCCAATTTTCAAGGGGCTCAATTTTTTTGCCAAGGCCCTGCATTGCGCCGATGCCAAACACCAGGTGCGTTCATGTACATGTGCGTCTGTCTGTATGCGCGTCTGCACGTGTGCGACACACTGAGGAGAGGGCTGGGCCTACTTCACTGGAACGCCAAAGATTGATGGTGGATGAATGGTGCTCCAGATGTCTATCAATATTTAGCAGTAAACATCCCAGGCAGGCGGGGAGACGTGGCAGCTGAGAGCATGAGGTGGTGCAGCTATGAACTGTTGATTTTCACTTTAACCGGGTAAACTGGAAGGTAAAGCCTCCTTGAAGCTGACAGTGCCAACCACAGCTGTGATAGATTTGCTGGCAGAAGGGAGTTTTTGGGGGGATTTTTCCCAAGAAAATTCTACTGAAAGTTACCTGATACTGGTATGAAGAATAAGTTTAGGTCATCTAAAAATTTCACCTCTATTTTTAACCACACACATGCAAAAAGCCTTGTTTCCCAACATGCTTAAGTTCCTGTTTAGACTGTTCAAGACTGGAGAAACAAATGGATGATTACGCCCTCTTGTGATACTGTGGGCACAAGCATGACCACGTTCAAACAATACTTTCTGCTTTGCACAATGCCCTCATTTATATGCTGAGAGGTTATGATCCCTCATTTACGCTAAAATATGTATTTTTCTTCTTATTTAAACCACAGCTGAGCTAACGGTGGTGCATATGCTGAGTGCCAGGCTATTGCTAGCATGGTTTGTTAGCTAGGTGATACATACGTATGATAGCATTGCACAGGTACCTGCTAATTAGTGCGCGGTAACAAAAAAATAAATAAACTGAAGCACAGACTTCTCAGACTGTCTGTTAAGCAAATAAATGTGTAGCAACTTTCACCAAGGTACCAACACCACGAACACAGTGTACTGGTCCAGCTCAATGACTCAGACCTGCCAAGGTGGCACCTAGCTCTCACTGCACTACAGCAGCCTGTGTCCACGTCTCATGGACCTATCAGTCAATGCAGCAACATGGCTAACTTCCACTCCTAAAACAGTTTAAAAAGGCAACACTCCCAACTGTTAAGTAGGGGGAAAGCAGGAGCAAAACAGTTTTATTTTTAATTCCAGCCCACATTAAGATTTTTTTTCTACAATAACAATTTTGGAGTCTATGGGATCTGATTAGCTTCTTCTGCACATACTGTATATAAAAGATGGGCATAACTTCGGCGTCTGAAAAGAGAAAGAAATGCAGAAGTGTCATAACCCTACTTTTCATGACCAGCAGGGGATGAATCACGAAAACCAATGTGAAAGTGCCATAAACCTTCATGTGAAGGCCACCAGATGGTGATAGCTGTGGTTGTGAAAAAGACTTCCAGCCCTATGAAGAGAGCTATGGAAGAATGGCTTTTTGACCTAACATCTGCAAACACTTTCCTGTTGAGTTTATGGTTCTATAAATCTTGTTTATACCATGTTTTACAGTGGTGTAATATCTGCGGTATGAAACCATATGCTCATTGGCTAATGAGCTGTCAATCACAAATAATTAGCCAATGAGTTTTACAGTCAGACCCACCTCTCCTCTTCAGATACATTCCTTTTGTGACCAAGATGGCAACAGTGGAAAAACTCATCTCGAGCCTTTAAAATGGGTCGTCAGAAACCAGTGGGTGACATCTCAGTATCTACGGCAATCTATTAAACTGTCTATGAGCTCCATAAAAGTCTACAGAAAAGCAATCCTCAGTTGAGGACAGCTTTCCTGAGCAGTCCTCGGGGTGCTGTCTCTAGTTCAAAGTCATGGGAAACAAAATTTGAAGCTCAGTTTGTAATTTACAGTCCTGAATAGAGTCAGAAATGAAGATAAACCACACTGACTATTGACTAGAGATGAGCAAACCATTTGCCAATGAATGTCTCTCAATCAGAAGACTGACAACGAGAACACTAAGCATGAAGCTTTTCAAGTGGACTTTGCAAAGCAATCACAACGTTGTGACATCATGGTGGCTTTTTCCACCTTTCATATACAGTCTGTGCCAGCCTCGAGTGGTCATTAGGGGAGCGTCAGTTATTTGCACTTTAGCACTGGCTTTATTTTTAGCCCTTGAAGTTCCCACTTGGCGTGAATGGTAGAAAATGAAATACGACGGCACCTTGGCAACCCAAACGATCACAGTCTGACAAACCAGATCAACATTTCTCAGTAGCAGGGTAGACTTCAAGCATATATACATACACGGATAATGATTTTAACCAGATTATTTCAGATGGCAACTTTTTTGTTTTGAAATATACATGAGCACATTTTAAATGACTAAACAGCATCTTTTCTTGCCTCTCTCTTAAACCGTACACACTCGAGCACACACACTCAAATCACATTACAAGACATCTAATTGAGGTTTATGATGCAGCGGAGAGCATATGCTCATTCAGCCAATTGAATCATTAGAAAAGCACACAGTAGGCCGAAGACCTGCCAGAACTGCAGCTGAGGAAAATATGTGAGGGCCTGGATTTCCTGTCCAAGACCGTTACTGAGATGAAACATGCAAACATGGTGACACGGGCTAAAACACATATTTCACATGCAGTATGACATTCTTCCATTATGCAAATCCAACATTAGGTTGTGTGCTTGTAGAAAGCTCTGTGCCTTGATGTCTCCCCTCACCTCGCTCCCTCTATTTCTGAGAGCCAGTTGAGCTTTGACATCCACACACGTCCACACATTCTGTCTGACATCGGGCCCTGTGGTGAGATGCTCCTTGACCGGCCTTGATCCACAGAGGAGAGAGTAAGTGGAGGGGAAGTAAGATAGACAGGAGCAAAGACAGCTCGTCAGAGTTAAAGGCAAACAGACATTAGGCTTTCCAGAGCTGCAGTTGCTCTCTGACTCTCCTCCGCTGCACACTTTATAAAATTTACATGACGCATCAGAAAGGCCACAAGAGCCTCTTTGATTGTGGAACTACGTCTGAAAAATACATCAGTCGCCATCTTTTCTGGCGGAGAGGCTGGGAGACAGAATGAAAATACACTTGGCGAACCCTTTCACGTTCTCGTTCGCGAACAACATGGCACACACAAAGGGGGAAAAGCCAGAGAAAGACATAGACGCAGCACACAGAGATACATTTAGTCACATGCCGCTTCACCCCGTGCATCTGTGAAACAGTGGGATGTAGCTTCTCAGTGTCATCTCTAATTCCTGTGATCTAAATGTATAAGAATTGATGGTGCCTTCCACCAAATGCTGTTATGGGGGACCTGGTTTGTTTATTTAATGAAGCCAGTGTCACAGCGGATCTGCGTCCTTGCCTTTGGAAGCGGTGGCAGGTGTTGGTGGCAGATTTCCCTCAAACAGGGCCACTGAATTAACAAATCAAATTAACATAACACTGGCGTCAGATCTGGAGGCCTGTTTCTCTGGCACGGCTGTCCCTGTAGTTTGCCTGTATGGACGCTCCCCTCTTGTGTCCAGATGTCCCCACAGTGCCAGCTCCCTCTGCCCAGAAACCACTGAACCGGCCCCGGAGTAAATATAAAACACCGGCAAGGACGGAGCATTTTCCTCGCTACTTCGGCAAAAGTTTTCTGCGTAGTCTAATTTCAGCGCAGCAAAACATCGTGCTAATAAACGCCTCACTCGTTGAGGTTTAACTGAAGCCTTGTGTGAACGTGTGTGTGTGTTTGTGAAAAACTAATGACACGTTGTACTCGTGTTGGTGATAATGACCTCACCGCTGGAAGCTGGGCTGAATGGAGAGGTTCATAAAAGCATTGCTTACACTGTATGAGCAGAACTGAAATGGGACAATTCTGGATGAAGTTGAGCAAAACAGGCAAAATCGCAATGGATTTACAGTAAGTTGGGAATTGGACAGATTATACTGGAATGTATGAACTGTAGTAACTGAAGCACATTAGGCTATATGCTCGAATTAATTCCATTTTATACCCTGTCACAATGTGAAATGGCTACCCAATGTATCCGATATACATAGGCACTCATATCGACATTTTTTCTCCTCTCTAATAGCTATTGTTTGTTTCATCTGTTTTATCGGGCCATTTTCCATTTTACCTCCATTCAGTTGTTAAAAATAGTATTAAAACGACAAAAGCAAAAGGAGTGAAAGTCTTCCACATACAACATAAACATGAACATTTACTGTAAGCTTTTTGTTCTTTATCTTGTCCCGTCATTCAGGCAGGAAGTGAATGACAAAGTTTTTATCGTTGATCAGAAAAACGTGTCCCTAGCCTTCACCATAGCTGCAATGCTCAGACAGTGGATGATGGGAACTGGTAAAACATTAGCAGTGAATGCCAGTATGAACGGACGATAATTATATGTTTATACAAATAGAAAATGTTGACACAGCACTTTTGTAGATTATTTATAATGTTGCCTGGACTGAATGGACTATAAACTGAAACTAGACTGTTAATCAGACTGTGTTGTTCAGTCTGTTTTTATTTCTATAGAACAATAGCCACACTATATTAAATATTTTCCTGTCTCATGCTCCTGCTTTTAGTATGCGTGTATTTTATATTTTTTTTGTATGTGCCTGATGCTTTAGAGAGCTTGACAATAAGCAATCTATTTGCTTATTTATGTATTTTATTTTTCAAAATGTTCTTATTCCTTATTCTTATAAAGTCTTCTAGGTGAGCGTCTTCCAATAGAGTGCAGAGGTGAAGGCTTGACATGTTGGCATGGTCTGCTATAATATATTAGTCATATATATCAGACATCGATGCATTACACTGAAGATGATGGGAATTACTGTAAAATGAAGGGCATGGACTTATAAAACGCTAAATACTAAGCAGGCACTAAATAGTTTGCTCAGTAATAAGGAGAACATTCAGATCCTAACTACTCACAACAGCTTTCATCCTTAGTCACTGATAATTATTGCCCGGTCACTATCAGCCAGACTCCACAAAAAGGATCTGGACATTTACATACTTAACATTCAGTAAAGAAATGCACGGCGTAATAAATATGCCATGCATACAGGTCAAAGTCTGGCATTGTAAAGTCTACTTTAAGTAAGCATTATAGTAGTCAGACTTTGAGGCTGGACTTCAAGGTCAACATCACCTACAAGCAGCGGTTCTCAAACCGTGGGGCGGATTCCTAGGCTGAGCCACAGATCCAGCGGGGGGGGGGGGGGGGGGGGGGGGGGGGTGAATGACTGAGAGAAAAGGCAGTCCAGAACATGTTTGGGCCTTTAAATTTGACTGATGTTGCAGCAATTTCACCAAACAGTTGTTTAGAAATCCACAAGATAAAGAGCATTTATAGTTAGTGTGTTTCACTACACTTGTGCTGCTGTTTTGCTCTCTGATAAAAGCAGCAACTATGAACCAAAACAGTGTCCTGAAAGATGCTAGAAACACCACTGTGTGTGATGGTTCTCTGTGGGTTTGTTACAATAAGCATCCCTGTTACACTACACAGTCCAACCACTGTTCACATGAAAATGTTAATTAGGTTTAAATACAATTCCATCAGTAATAGCATTGTTTAAATCAGTATTTATCAAAATAACTCCCTCTGAACAGTCAGAATGCTTAATTATGGATTCATTAGCCATTACAGGTTTTGCTGAAAGTATTTATGTAGTTTTAGGTTGCTACATCTAGAGCAACGCATCACACTCTATGAGCCAATCATATTTAATCAAACTTTTTTTTTGTTTGTATAACCCTAATTTGTTTTCCAGAGCTGAGCTAAACTGAATAGGACTGTTGAGTGAACGGGGATGCTGCTGTTTGCAGACGTAATGCGGCTTTATGGAAAAGTAGAAGCTTCTAAACTGACTGTAAACTGGCTGTCACAGTCATTTATGGCCTCCCTATCCATCGACTTGATGTTGTGGATGTGCTGGCAGCACAAACAGAGACAGCCCAGAGACTGTCTCCTAGTGTTAAAAACAGTTAGCAGCATTTAGCTGTATTAAACAGAATATTAATGGATTTGGAATGAGACTACCGAGCGCCATTTAAACCTCAAAGTGAGTTGATATGCACATATAAATTCAATTACCTCCATTTACCTTGGCTTTTATTCACTTGCTGACAGTGGTAAACAAAAAGCAAAGAGTTTAAAATGAATGACTCTTTCTCCGTGCACGCTTTACACAACGTTGTTTCTTACCGTAAAAACTGATTGTGACGTTACATTTTCTAATCACCTAATCTCGCAGAAGGCTGCCTCTGCCGACAACACTTCAATGGCTCTACCTGTCCCGAGGAGAACATTTAGAGTGAAGGCACATGTCCAAATGACTCAGTGTTACGCATGTCATTGTGAAATAAAGCCGGACACCGGAGCTCGAGTCAGTTGTGATAGAATGCAGGAGGATGAGATTGTTTAATCATAATTACTGGTTTCAATCTCTTATATAACATGCGTGGATAAATGAGTGCTTCGGGAGTAATGCTACTGGATGTGTACAGTGACAGCGGATGGGCTCAGTCAATCATAAACACCTCTCATCTCATAATCACAAGCCAGCAGCAGGCCAGGGATTCCTGTAAGACACACCACAGCATTGACAAATATAATAATCAACAACCGCTGAGAATCTGCAACAGAGACAAGCGCGCACGTGCGAGCTCAGGCGCTCAGATCCACAAGCGTGACAGAAGATTCAGACTCTGCAGCTGTGCCCGCATCGTATTTTAGAACTAAGCAAACGCAAGCAATTGCCTGCATTTAATGAGAAAAGAAAGCCCAAATCAGGTGCAAAATGAAAGTTTGCTTACACCTTTAACAAAGTAATACCAAAGCTGTCAGAATATTCTCTAAATCCCCGCAGTTGGGAGTTTGGGGGGAAAACATAGCAGCAGCCACTGAGCCTCCCTCAGCTCTGTCCATTTCCATAAACGCTGCTGGCTGTCTCACCTACACCAGAAACACTGCTGGGCTAAATGCCCTGGCATATCATTTCCTCCTTTCTTGCTCTCACCTATTCTGAACCGAATGTTCATTACCATGCAGTCCGCCTCGGAGAAAGAGCAGGAGAAAACGACGAAGAGTACAGAGCTGAGATCATTGACAGCTTGATGTGACGAAGGTCAATTGAAATAACAGGTTTTTTGTGTGTTTATATTCTAAATGGGCCACTTGTGTCGGTTGTTCTTGGCTTTCTGCAGAAGGAGAAACTGGGGAAGCTCTGTGGCTATAGGGCTGCGTTGAAAGTGTGAGGCCGACACACACACACACACAGACTTACTTTCACTCACTCACTGTAATGAGCAGGTTATGCTTCGGCACAGGCTGCTAAAATCTGTAATTATAATCAACCTCTCTCTCCACCTCTCCCTCTCCCCTCATCTCCATCTCGCTTCCTCTCCCTTTCTTTTTTTCTGTCTACATCAGTGAGCAGACATGAGGGAATCCTTCACTAAGCACAGGAGGTAATGAGTTTATTGATTAACATGCACAGATGAAGCAGCTCTCTCAAATTAATGTTGTTTTACATTATTAGATGGACTCGGGGCACTTCAGAGCGCTGCAAGACCATTACCTCATTGCAGTCCCAGAACTCACATATACATTAACTCTATTACTTAACATTAAGTAGGAAACCTTTGACAAACACTCCATGAGGTGTTCTGACTCCTGAATATATAAGAATGCTTTGAGCACAGCTTCATTCGTGTTTTTTATGAATGCTGCTCTATTTTAAACCCAATTGTTTTTGTATGCAGGTAGGGTGTGTGCTCTGTCAGACCATTGGCAGCGCTGCATCTGGCAAACCATCTGGATGAGGAAGATCACATGTGACCCACATAAGTGGTGTGTGACCCCACTCTTTGACACAGAGTCAAATAACAAGTCTAACAATAGTTGGAAGAACTGGCATATCATTTTTGGGACTGGCGCAAATGTTTAGATGAAGACATTTCCATATTCTGGCAATGAGAACATTTAATTTGACACAACCCCCCAAAAACTGAACTCTTAAAACATGTTTATGTCCCTAATGTGGGTACTTTTGTTCCCAGACTTTTGCAGTTTTAAGTGCATATGTGTTAGCGCAGACACACATACACCGCAGCCACTCTGCACCAATCCAATAAAGTGCATTACTATAAACTTTACCACAGAGCTGCAAACCAGCCAGTGTAATCTAAACTGCCCATTAATGCAACCTTTGAATTTTTGAACCTTGAAAAGTTAGTATACTTTAATTTCACAATATTAAAAAAATTGACTTCAGCACATCATGTATAGATCCAATATCTGATTACATTATACGTAAGCTTTAAAATTCCAGTTTCATCCAGCTGAAGCAGTCATTTACCTTTTCTCTCCCTGGGAAATTCAGCAGCCGCATCGTTACTAGCAGAAAAACTGTGCAAGATGCAGAAGTAACACAACCGCAATGTACAGATATCTGCACCAAACATACAGTCCAGATCATTCTGGCCCACTTTAACCCCTGAGAACAGCACTATAAATGATGCATAAATTATTTATTTTTGCCTCTTCCAACCAGTTTGATGTCTGAAGGTGTGCAGTAATGGGAAATAATAACTTTTTTTTAAAATGTAAGTAGTTTAAAGTACAGATATCTGTATTAAAATGTATGGAACATTAGTAAAATCTGTCAGTAAAGTATAGATACCTCAAAATTTAGCTTAGTATTTATACTTCATTGCTTCCCATCTCAACTTTTAGTCACATATTGATGTTGTGGCATTTTTGGAATTTCTATATGTTAAAGTTATGTCTTCATTGTAAAAACGTCTGACCAACAAATAAAATGTCAGGTGAGACGCAACAGCAAAATGTAACAGTTAGCAAGGCAGCATCGTAAAATGTAATAATTATTCATAACAAGTGCAAAAGTCACAAGCTGATCTAAAACAACACAACTGTACTCGAGTGCACTATGTAGTATTGGGCAACACCTCTTAATCTTTGAATTCAGGTGTTCGGTCCCACTGACACAAGTGTAAAAAAAATCATACACATAGCCATGCAGTCAGCGCTGTCTTTGCAAGCATAAGTGAAAGAATGGGTCACTCTAAATAGCTCAACGACCTCAGCATTTAGGAACTACAGCGACTCAGCCACAAAGTGGCAGACCGCGCAAACAGCGAGGCCACCAAGTGATGGAGTGCAAAAGCAGAACACATACTGTGCACCACGAGCTTCATGGAGCTTCCTGTGGGTGTAATGCATCAGCGGCCCAATACTTTTGTTCATATAGTGTAAGTATACTTGTATAAAGTCTTCTACTGCGTATCAGAGTAAAACAAATCACAAACAGTTTTGAGTTCTAAAAATCCACAAATAACTGTTGAAAGCCCACTAAAACTGTTTGTTCATTCTTTACATAGGAAAGAGCATTTTTCATTCTTCGTTAGCATTTGCAAATTTGTTAGGCCGATGAGGCAAATGATGTACAACTGTCTACAATCTATGACTTTCTGGTCATAATAGAATAATTCAATAGTTTTACTTTCCCACATTGTTAATATTTCACTGTGTCCGTCACTACATACAGAACAGTCAATCTAATTGGCAGTCAAAATCTACCAAGCCCCCAGGGCTGCACATAGTAGACCTCCACTTTGTTTCTACAGTATTAGTTTTTTGATAGTGACATTGAACATAATTTTGCTGTGCAGTGCTGTGTATATTTTAGTATTGTTCCTATATGACGAAAAAAATCTTCTTCTCATAATTTGCAAACATTCGTGCTTTTCTGATGTTTTACAAAAGCACAAGGTAAAAACGTTTTGCTCTTAAAATCAGCGCACGAGTGTATTCACTTTGTAACCAAACAGCATTCTGTTGTCACCAGAAGAGAAACACAATTTTAGAGTCCACTATCATTCAGGCAAAATATCTAAACATTTTGGCTGCCCTGGTTTACACACTGTGAAAGGAACTTGTCATTTTGGTGACGGCGACTTATTCATTGACACAAAAACTTCATTTTGAAAAACGAATTAAAGGTTTTGGGTGAGTTACGCCCTTTTTCAGGTTAACTATAGTGTTTTGCTATATAACTTTTTTTTACATCTTTAGAGCAAAGGACTTCAAAAGTGTTGCGAGAAATGTGTCAAAGCAACTGAAAAAAAACTGTAATGAGCACATTACCTGATTGACGTTACTGCTTCTGAACAGTTTCCTGGTTCAGTCCATGGGCCAACAAAACAGCACGTGGGGATAGTGAACTCATGCTTGCCACATATCACTGCCACCAATGAGAGAGTGACAACTAGAGAGCAGGTGAGCACAAAACCAGCACTGCAAAGGATCTGGAGCAGCCAACAGTGACTTATTCTAGAGCAGGGGTGTCAAACACAAGGCCTGAGGGCCAGAATTGGCCTGACAAAGACTCCAATCTGGTCCACTGGAGCGCTTTGAAAAAGAAGGGCTTAAATTTTGGACTTTTAATCCCTTTTTTAACCATCTACTATAGAAATTCATTTTCTATAGTAACAACAACAACAACAACAACATTTTCAGTGAATTAACAAAAATGTTCAGTTCTATTATTACAGGAAATTCTGGGAATTTGAGTGACAGGATTCTGTAATCGTATATATTTATTTCGTACAATTTAAGCCCAAACAGTTGGTCTGATCAGTTCAGTTTGATTCAGTTTTATTTATATAGTGCCAAATCACAACACCCTACACAATGCAGGTACAAAATCTGAGACGTCCTGTTGAATTTGTGCTGTTTTACCTTACATAAAACTATCTCAGGGATTAAATGTGTCATTAAAACTTCCTTACAGTGACAGAAAGGGGAGTGTCACTAGTCCAGCCCACTTAAGATCAAACTGAGTTCTAGAGTGAGAAATTCTACATACTGCACACTGAAACTGGTTTAAGAAAAGTTTTCCGAGTATTGGTTAAGCATAAATTGTTGCACAGCAATACTGGATATGATGACCATTATTAAACCAGTCATTAAAAAAAATTCTAATATGCTTCCTTTCATCCTGGAAGCTGCATACAGAGAAACGCCATGCTGCCACACGCCCCGCGCCCACACTTCTTTAAAACCGCCTTACCCCATCGACAACACAAACACACAAACACAAATCCCTTTAAACAGCCTGTCATGTACTCTCAGTGTATCCCACACACATCTCTCAAAAAGGTTACCCACACTCACCACTCAGCCAGAGGGGAGTCCCTCAACTCAGGTTCCCCCCTTTGCCAAGTGGATACTTCCTCTGAAGGTTCCTGGTGCGCGGCATGTCAGAGGCGCTATGAAGATACCAGGGAAAATGGCAGAGCAAAGAAGTGGCGTCAATCTCTCACCGCCAGTACCTCTCTCCCGCCACTTTGATGTGATGGCTTTGTGATGTGGAGGAGCTGTCAGATTAGTGGGCCTGTCACGGCTCTGTCTGCTTGTCTGTTGGGCTTGACAGAGTCTGTGATGGAGCTCAGACTAAACAAAAGGGTTATCACCTTCCCCGTGCTCAACCACACTACTCTTTCATATGTGGGGAGAAGGGAGGAGAAGGCATCCGTCCTACGCGCAGAGAGAAGTAGAGGAGGAGAGCGTGTCACCCTTCAACCGCCATCAAAAAAGGTGTAAGTGGAAAGAAAAAAGCAGGCAATTATAAAACCTGGATGTTGACTGCATAAATAATGCATGCTTACAGTCAGAAAGATAGATACAGATAGATATTTTCATGTATGTTGTAAAGTACGACATTCAGGTATGCGAATTTGTACTCCAACCCCCACACATCCTTCAACAGGAAGTCCCTGCTATATGGACTTCCTCTTAAATACAGCTGTTAGCTTAAATGAGGCATAAAGAAAGTGATCCATTCTCCGGACACCTGGGGACCACAGCCCACAGGTGCGGTGTGTGTGTGTATGTGTTTCAATGAGGTGAAATAGCACACTAATGAGGAGAGACTGATCACTGCTGACACAACCAGGCACACACAGTAATATGAATTTCCTGTTTCAAGTAATTCTTATTTCCTGTTTGACTTGTACTGTAATTAAGAGGCCATGGCCTGGACTACAGTTAGCGCACCCTGCATTACTTGTGTGCGAACTCGGTTTCAAAAACGCACTGTCCAGACCTTACATATCACCATCTGTAAATCAAAAACAAATGATTAGAGAGACTGCCTCCAGCAACAGACGAGTGCGGCACATCCGGGTACTTGTACAGCACAGCTGACTCATTGGAAATGCTTCTATTTTCTATTAATAACCAAATAATTCTTATCCATCAAAAGTACGTTGATATGAACAGCCAAATATTCCAACACAGAGTTTTACATTCTGGTTTTTGTGCTTTGATGTTTTCAAAGTTACGTCACCTCCCAAACTGCCATTTGCGGCTCTGATTTAACCTTAATTCAACAATTAAATCTGTGCCTCCATCCTTGGAGCAGTGTGCAGACCTATCTTGATCAGGACGCTGCACAACACCATGCACCTCGCCATGCCTGAGAGGCAGCTGAAGGGGCAATGAAGCGTATTAAAGCCACATAATTCTGAGGTCTGTCAACTTATGAAAGGATTCATTGGCCAAGCGTGCCGCTTAGATCCCCCATCCAAAGCCTGATGAGACATCTGTTATTTAAATAAAGATTTCAAAATGAGAATTGGAGAAATTGTTACCCAACACTGTCTCAGCAGCTGACGACAGAGCCAGCAGAGTGAGAACCGTAGCGTGACACTGAGATTGAGCGCATAAATAGTGGTGAAGACAGAGGTGGTTAATAGCAAAAAAAGAAAGAAAGAAAAAAGAACAGTTTGAATAGCAATGACAGAGGAGGAGATAATGAGATGTTTTGATGTGACACTAAAGACAGAGGGATCTAACAGAGGTAGTCAGCTAGAGCCACACGGCTGCACTACAGGTCAGCTCGCGCGCACAGGAATGCACAAACACAGCCTCTACAAACTAGTTGCACACGCTCAATGAAATTCAACTGAACAGACACAAAGTATCAGACTCTGCCCTCAGCTGTCATCTCTTCCTTAAGACATACACACATAGAGACATGTATAAACAAAAGCAAAACATATTATATGTTTGGCCACAAGGCATGTCAGCAAATGTAACGCAATGATGTTGCATGATTGCTTTACGTCCCCATAATTTAAATAATTATCTTTTTTGACAAACATTGTAATAAGGCTGGCCTTAGGTTTAGGGTAGGGTTTAGGGTTGGCCACACGGTGGTTACAGACAGAGTTATGTCATTCCCCTGGAAAAAGATCTAAGCCAGTGTACTGCGCTCTGAAGTGATGGGATATATGTGAGGAGAGAGAGTAAATGCATGCATACCTTCACGTTTACATATCTCCACACACTGATGTCTATATCTCTGCAGGCTGCTGTTTGTGTGTATATGACATGCGCCAACGCAAGACATACAGTATGTATAAGTGCTGGCGCGTGAAGGCCTGTGCATCTACATCTGCGACATTTCCATTTGAAGGCGTCCATCCCTGCCAAGATAATAAGGAGCAGTGTGTGAGCGTCTCCCCAGAGGAGTGAGTGACAATCTGAAGAAGCGCCACAATACGCTTATTCACACTGATGGAGAGATCAGAGTGAAACATGGCAGATGTTGTCATTGCAGCCTTACACCAGAGAAAGAACGTTTCCTAACATTGATGTTACGGTCCTGTCTGGCAGACAGCGACACTCAGAAGGCAAACAATCGCACAGGACAGCTTGAAAAGAAGAGGAAGAGGACAGATGGGCAAGAGAGAGGAGAAGAGAGGAGGTTGGATACTTGAAGCTCATCCTATTCTACTGAGGTTTCACTTTTTTTTTGCCATTGCTGTTTCTGTGAAGCATTTTGGGGCGATCCCCTTTGCCGTAACCCACCTATTAAATGTGCATGAGTCATTATGCCAGGGGACTAACCCTTGAACCCACATGCCTTAACTCAAAGCAAGTGGTTGTGGCTTATGGAAGATTGGACGATTCCCACTGCTTAGTCAGAAGGCCACATGACCAGTATATGCAGCAGCTCCTCACTGACTGTGAATATATGAGCCTTTTTTAAAAAACTATATCAACAGAGTGTCTGCAGGAGTGGTATACTGCATAAGATGGTTTTGATAAATACTCGTTTTACACGCTTCACAAAGAGAAATGGGAAAGAGCCCGTCTGTGAATCCAGCTCTTCACCACAAGCAACGTTTTGTAAAAGACCGGCCTCCATCGAACGCTTTGAACCTTTACTGCATTGATTTACTCAGGATTTTTGTATTGCAGCAAGTTTTATCATCAAAGACTACAACTGGAGCTACTGAACAGCAGGCACACCTTTAGTTTTCCTCCCCAAAACTAGCAAACATCACCCATGATGTGTTCAAAGACGGATCCCCTGGGAGGAGGCACAACTTGAAGAAGTTGTAGAAAGGGCTGATAAATTCCACACAATGGTGCAGAGATTTTTCCTCAAGAACATCGTGGACTGCGGTTCTCAAAATTTCACATTTGTCACGTGACAAAATTGCATCCTTTGATGACGAGAGAGACTTTAAATGGCAAAAATTCCATTTTTGGTGTTTCCAGGAGGCTATTTCATATATGAAATAGCTATATGCTGGGAGCTAGCTATTTCAGCTCCACAGCTAGCTTGGCATGCATGCAGCATCTGCTATACACAGTGATTTGTTAAACACGAAAACAGGAGGCTTGAAAAACACTTAACCTGTAAACCCTCAAATAATGCACAGTTTAAAACATTAGTGCAATTTAAGTGAGTGTTATTAACTCTTGTATGTTTGTCACAAACAGGCAAATTAGTTTTGCAGGCCCAAACCATTTTTTGCAATATAAACATGTTTATTTCTGCATTTTAGCATGAACGTCTATGGGGATTTGTAGTCAGCCTCAAGTAGCCACTCAGAAAACTTGGTGCATTGCTACTGTTTTACTCTGGAAAATGTGCATTGATATGCACAAGAAACTCCTTTTAGTTAAGTATATGGTAAAGCTCAGCACCAGATGTGGTTATATGCTATAAAGCTTAAAACAAATATAATTCCCACATGAGGAGATGACAGAAAGAGGAAATATGCCTGGAACTCATAATGAGAATTCAGCAAACTTAGAGCGTATAAATCCAAATGTTTTTTTTATTGAAACTTTTATCAGCACTGAGGTTTGCTAAGGCAGTGAGCTGTTATAAAAGTACATGTAAGTAGATTTTAAAACATGAATGAATAAATAAAGCAGATAAATATTAGAAAGTCATAAAAAATAAAGATTATGGGGGAATTTGTCATTTTAATAACCTAATCCTCCTCTGTTCTCTCCTAGTTGGCCTTTTATTTCAGTCAAGGCCACACAGTTGTCACATGTGTCACTAAGGATATTACACTATCCCCATGTCTGATTTCAGAGAGGATCTAACAGGGGTCCAAGCTCTAAATCTGCAGTCTGCTCATAAGAATCAAGTACACCAATAACCCATGCATAAGAACCAGAGGAGGTGAAGTGCACACATTGCCCTGATACCTGCCGGGTAACAAAGGAAAGTGCGAAGGAAGGCACTGAGAGGAAGGAAGGAAGGTTGGCAGGGATGGCAGAAGAATTTAGGCTTCAGGGAATGTAGGGCCTTGGCATGGTTACAAAGGCACAAGCACTGTCTAATCTGTCATAGAACTAGGACTTTTCTAAACTTAGCAGCATAAGCACCGGTAGCATTACTGTCTGATGATTATGAATATTTGATCTTGGGAATTCAGTGCCTGGTTTGGATGGCTACTTAAGATGTTTTATCTCTGTGAAATTCTGCAACTGACAAAGCAACTATTACAATCATAATCACGCGTGTGAGTAAGTAATTGTTACAATATTAAGCATATTTCTGTGTAGGCCCAGTGCACTGAGAAAAACAGAGCATCCACGTCTTAATTCTAAGCTGCTGTGGGACAGAAAAATAAATCAGATCCAGCTGATGTGTGTTTACCTTCTCTAAGCCCCAGGAGACTTTGGGTAATTGAGCATGAGCAGATCAGCAATAGAAAACCCATTTTGTGCTAAGAAGCAGAGCCACGTACACACACCTACATATGCTCATGCTCTTGTTGCTCATTGACACATGCAGAGCCCTTTGGAGCTAGAAGTGCATTAAAATGCATAGCAGCCTAGGTTAACGCTGTTGGTACAATTTCAGCACACATGGTTTGGCAAATAAGTGAATGTATGTCCACTTAATGCAATCTATGTGATGTTATTTAAAAAGGCAGGAAAAGCTTAAAATTACATCAACACTGACGATTTAAAGATATGCACTGTGTGTTTGCTTACTTCCAAAGTTAAAACCAAATTTGATACCTGGCTGTCTATTAAATTTGACTAGTACATGTTACAGTATTGTTTGGTCTGTGACTTTACCTCAATGTTAAGCGTTTGCTATATAACACGATGACGTCACAAAATTATCGTGCATAATTTAATTTTTGCAGAACTTGATTTTACTGTTGTGAAGTTAAAATAATGCAATGTTTTAATAAGGTGCCATGGGTCATTTAGTAGATGGTTGCTAGGCAACATGATATATGTGCTATAGATGAGAACCTTTAGAGGCCTGCATACCTGTGCAGCAAATTTGGCTGCACAACTTCTGTGTAGAAATATACTGTGTACTCCTTCCTGTGTAGGAGGAATGAGTGGGCAGACAAAGATTGAATGTATTATAGCATGAGCAGTCCCTTAGCGTGTCTAAAAACACAATTAAAAAAAACATTTCAGGTTATCAAAGACAGTTTAAAAGACGCCTAAAGCTCATAAAATCATTAATAGATTTATTTAAAAAACAAAAACAAAAACAACAACATGCACTACCCTCTCTGGGTAGGATTTACTTTTAAGGGTATAGTATTGCATTTTGTATATATTGATTTTGTTTTGTTGTCTTAAAGGTACTTTAAGAAGCTTGTAGCGCAGTAAAAACGTGCAAAATGCGGGCTGTTGTTATATCATTATACGTGACGTAATTTTGAGTATAATTATTTTTTATTCATGTTGACATAGGATATATGGATCATTTGTTTAATTTTGCTTAAAGTGAAAAAACGTTTTTGATCATGAGTTTATTTTGTTTTCCAAAGGCAAATAATACTCTAATGTAATGTACATAGTAAAGTCATAATGAAATAATGTGATATTTAGAATCCCCATAGATCATTTCATTTCCTATATGCTGTCAATACAAGCAATGGCAGTAAGAAACACAGTTTCAAATAGCTATATATAGCATTATTATCACTTTGACCTTCAGATCAACCGAGTAACTTACTATGATGCTTCACTACCTGAGGCAATAAATAAATAAATACATTTGAGTCTATAAAGTTGACATTTCCTGTAATAAATGTGTACTTACTGTTATTACATTGATTAGAGTTCACCAAGAAAACTAATTATAATCCAGCATTTTACTTATATGGCACCATCCAACTGTATTACTGCTATATTACGTAGTCCTGAGTGAGAAGAATATTAGGGAAATCACCATCAGCTTGTCCAGATTTGTTCCTCACTTGATGTTTAGTAACTAAGTTATTTTTTTTAAAGTGTTATCAAATATGGTTTTGCAGAAATGTATAAACCAGTGAAGTGTTTTCTGTTTTTCTTTTTTTTTTGAGATTTATTTGCTGTTGAAATGAGCAGGGCTACCTGTTTGCCAGTGTTATTCCTCTGCAGTTTCATATTTTTGATCAGCGGTCATTCTTAGCAAGAGAGCATTGTGAATTTTCCAAAACTTCTGACCATACCTCCTCCTTCAGTCTATAAGAGTGCCACAGATGCAAGATGTAGGTATGTTTCAAGAAGCTATATGCAGTATATTACTGAAATTTGCCAGAACAATACAGCATCACTTAGTATGCAGTTGTGCATCTGAATAAATGTATGGGTTTACTGCACGTGTGTCTGTGATTTCTGTCTGTTTGTGTGTGTGCGTCTGTCAGTGTATGCATGTTGATGGCATCCCTGTAGTCGCAGCTCCCCTGCTCTTGTAATGTACCCATGTAATGGTGTAATGAAAATTCATGATGAGAGCATGTTAACTGCATTAGCCAGTCTCCCAAGTTCCAGCACATGAATAAAACGAACAAGAGGAGGAAAAAAAAAACAGGGAAACTCATTTTGATGCCTAATTATTTTTGGACTTGACAGCCTGGCAGCGGCCTGGCCTGTGTATGTATGTGTCTAAATGTGTGTGTGTGTGTGTGTGTGTGTGTGTGTGTGTGTGTGTGTGTGTGTGTGTAGTCCATCAGTGTTGCTGAGTAGATGCACAGCGGTAAGCAGGGCCCTTCATTATGGGCCATAATGACTACATCCACCCCAGATACAACATCCTGGGAACCTTTGTTGCATTGTTTTGTTCCAACACATCGAGCAACAAATCAACACATTTTACATGGCTCAAGTACCTGCATTCATTTTTTATCTAAATATGTAGCAGGGGCAGACCTTGGTGTATGTTTTGTTTTTTCTCCCTACATGCATTCCTTTCATTATGTTTGCATAGACATTTTGTCGTGAAGAATCATTATCAGCAGAGCGTAGCGCTGTAAAAACACCAAATTACTGGAGGAAATGTGTTTTTAATAATTGTACAATTACACATAGATTCCAAATAACTGTGGTTACAGTTACATTATTTTAGATGTGCATTTACCCAAAGCTCGACAGCTAATTAGGCGCCAATTTATAACTTTTAAACATCTTGTAGCAGCGTCACTTAAACACAGGTGTTTTATTTCCATCTTCAGTTATCATCTTGAGTGTGTAAATGGAATACTTGAGGTATGGGATGCATCCAAACATAGTGGCTGCTTTCTTTGTGGTTACTTCCATGGGTTTCTCTAATCTGCACAGTCATTGTTAGCGTGGTGAATGTTTTCCTCAAGTTGTTTCACTCAAAACAAAACTAAATTCTCCAGGAAACGGTGGTTTGTTTATTTGATTTTGTCGCCAGCGTCTCGAGGAGAGAGCTAGTAAGGCAGACTGCTGAATATAATCGCCCAACTGTTTTTAAATCAGGTAATGAAAATTTTTTTATTTTGCAACTCTGTAATCTTGGAAAAGCAAATAGTCTTCATATGACTAATATAAAGCTGACCCAAGGTTTCCTACCTTAGATAATCAGACGCACCTGTGTGGCACAAATGGCTGTGTGTGTGTGTGTGTGTGTGCAATCAACCCTAGGGGACTGACTGAATCCTTCCTGCCCATGACGGAGACGCGCTCCAGTGCAACGGATGCAAAGCAGGATTCCCGAAATCGCAATTTTCCTGGATTAGATGTGCACCGAAAGAGAAATGGAGCATCCGGACGGCTTTTATTGGTTTATGATTGCCCTTATCCTAACTACATTAACCTCCTGATTGCTTGAACCGACATTATTAGATGCTTCCAAAGGAACAAAAGGAAAACAGGAGGAGGAACAAATAGAGGCTAACAGGCAATCACGACCACCGGACCACGTAAAGAATTTAAGACCAATGACATAAAAAAAGAGAGAGAGAGCTACAGAAATGAAAAGGAGAAGACTGAAAGAAAGACGACAGGAGGAGGAGGAGGGAGAGGAGGGGCGTTCGATCGTCGATTAAAGTGCAATTGTGCAATTTCATTCCTGTTCCAGCACAATGAGGAATGAGATTAAGCTCAATTTGGACCTGTTCAAGAGATCTCCTCACCTCTGTCTGAGGTGCACCGTGCAGCACACACGCGCACCAAAGCACACATACACACACCTACACACCCCTGAAGCCCCTCACCATGTCAGCACCCCTCCAGGGAAATCAGGCGTCTGGAGACAGGTCAGCCCTGGCCCATGTATATATTCATGGGCTTAATCTGGCATCATTTCTCTCTGCTGCCGGAAAAAGAAATGTATTTAATTTACACAATCCCCATTTGGCCCGCTCACCAAGGAAAAACACATAGGGAAAAGTAGGCTCATAGTCGGGGCTTCACCCCTTCTGCATAAACTAGTTTGCAGTAGTGTGTGCATATAGAAGTTCCTGCGTATTTGCAAGTGTCTGTATTCTGTATGTCAGCATGCATAGCAGTATTTTGTCTGTGTATTGAAAGGAGGGGGGAAAAAAACACATCTTATCATATTCCAGACCTGTACAGTACACCCAAACAGTGGCAGCTGTGCTAGTCAGTTTGAATGGGAGGATGGGAGTTGTACCCAGCAGATGCTGTGTGTGTATTAAACAGATTAATTATTAAAAGATGCTTGACAGATGAAAAGTGGGTCCTCGGGCTATAAAGGAAAATGTTTATTCTTCTGCCATAGACTGTAGTACACTTAGCTTCTGCTCTCAACTTATCCAGCGCCTCAATGAAAAGAGTAAACACTTTCTGTGCTCTGTGTGGTTGGAATCACATACATAATCATTTGAAATGGCCGCCTGGGATAAACCTTCAAATATGAATGTGTGTTTAGTGATTGGGGTGAAATGTGATTAGCGAGCAGCATTTACGTATGTATGTGTGGGCGTGCGTGTGCGTTTGTGTGGAGTAAGGTAGCCTGAGGAGAGACCCAATCACTGTTTTTTTCAACCCTGCACCTAATCAAGCGTCAGTGTCGTCACCACCACATGTTAACTTTCTTTCCCGTCTTCCAGCATTTAAAAAAAGTGCTACAATTTAAACATTTCCCTCTAATATGTTGTAACGGGCATGAAGAGCGGCTCTTATGATTGGCTATTATGTTGAGTGACATTAGCTCGTTACCTGTGACTTTTGTGACTGTTTGCAGTCATGCATCTTATTATTTGGCCTCTTAAAAACTGCAGGAATTAGTTCGTATGCAAAGCCTTGAGAGAGAATAAAGCTCGAGGTAATATCACATTACTTGTATTGTGCATTTTTTTATCTTCTTTAATGCTGCGTTATGGTAACACCATCTGTATCTGTTTATGTCGTGAGGAGTTTTCCATTAGCATTTATAACTCTAATAGGAGAAAGTCTACACAAAATATTCAATCTAATTTTTTTTACTAAGGAGCTTAATAAAATTGAATAATAAAGGCATGATTTGCATGTAAACTTTATCTTCAAAGGAAAAAATAGCTGTAGCTGCAAAAGTGCTAATAGTCTGAGTAAAATATAAATCCATACTTGAATAGTGGAAAAGTCAGAATTGCTTTTGGTCATATGCTTCTTTAAAAACTTTGAGTATAATGAGAGGAAGTTCAACTGAATGAAAAGGTTGGTGTGAGGCATCTATGATAAATAATAACAAAGATGCAAAAAAAACAATCTTAAAGTCTCTGTTTTCAGTTTTGTATCCGCCTTTTAGACAGTTTTTTCCACCCTGTCACAATGTGCAATATGCCAGGACATAAGGTAAAACTATTACCAGGATTACACATTACTATCCTATTTTCTTTTCTCTTTTTTAATGTTGATTTTCTATGTCACTTTTAACAGTCATAGCGCAGTGTGAGATCAGAGCAGAAACACACTAACAAAGAGTCAAACTCACGGTACTGCGTGTTTACAGACCTGAATCAAACTCCAAAAATGTGATGGCTCCAGGTTATCAAATGAGATAATCTGAAGCTTTCTTGGTTGTGCATAGAACTGTGTGCTCTGTGTGATACTGTGGTGTCTAATTTTGTCTGTTATCCATCAATTTGTTGCGCAATTAAGAAAATAACTCTTTGTCAGATAACAAAAACATCATTAGGCCAGTTCTGAGCAGCACTGATTTGCCTTTCTTATTTTAGACATCAAGAGTGCAACACATTGAAAGAGAGCCCCAGGAGAAGGAGAGAAGATGGGGGGATGTTTGCAGTTAGACACATCTGTCTGTGGCACAGGGAGGAGGGAGAGTGAGATACCACCTGCTCGTTCCATTTCCCCAGTTCTTGGCTCCATGTAAATAGGTGACAAATTATTCAGTCTAGGATCTGAGCATCCGAGCCCCTTCTGAAGGTGGAGGCCAAGAAAAATGGACCGGTTATCCTCCCAGCATCCCTTAAAGATGGCTCCACCTTTGCCTGCACACACACGCGCACACACACACACACACACACACACATATATATACATAAACGTGCAGAAAGAAATACTTTCTCCCATCTCCCATCCCCCATACCACACACACACACACACACACACACACACACACACACACACACACACACACACAGATACACATATAGACACGGGTTGCTGGGCCCCCTGTTGCCTCATCTGTCAGCCCCTACAACCAAACGCACACACACACCAACATGATGCACTCACACACACTCCCTGGGGAGAGGGTCTCAGATGCAGATCATCAGTATTAGCGGGTGGTTGAGGGATTAGCATCCCCCTGCAGTGACCTACAGGTGTAGCCCTGGGTTAGAGCAGACACTTATCTTCCAGAGCATCGCTGGGCCCTGACCCCTGGGCCTTCGCCAAACACACCTCACAGGAGAAACAGCGCAGGCAGACAGATGGGGGAGGCGTCGCAGTGTATGGGAGAGTTATAGGGCTTGTGAGAGAACCGTGCACACGTTCAAATCAGAGGCACAACTGTGCAGACATGTATGAATGGTTTTACTCATAAATACAGTATTCGTCTATATTTTCTAACCTGAAATTGTCAGTAATTTAAAACTACTACTACCAAACCGAGACCCTGATATGGAGAGATGAAGAAGTGTGCTGAAGGCTCTCAAATCCTTAGTGTGTTCAAACCAAATCCATTACAAAACTTTAAAAAGAAAACAATATTTGAAATAATTTAAGTACTAAAACATTGGTCAGATGTGTTTAAAAAAACAATGAAATCGACGGCCTTTTATCCTTGCAGGATTTCATCACTTTCACCCTCATTTCTTTGCGATACACAGTCCTACTTGATGATGTTTGTTGCAGCAAGTGTCTAATCTCGAGCTGACAGATCAGGTGGTAGTTGTCCTCCACCTGCTTACTTCTTTTTTCTTCTAGTCTGTAATTCTATTTTTTCCACATTCTCTCTCTTTTTTTAACCCGATCCACAAATACAGCCCGGCGCTCTTTTTTGTTTTTTTCCTAACATTGTTACGACGGATGAAACGCTTCGGCCAAGTGTGCCTTTTCTGTCTTCCAGCTCTGATGTTACTGTTACTGTTTCCATTAAATTCTGCGTTTGTTTTTGTTAATGTAGTATCTACTGTAAAAAAAAAAGCAATAAATAAGAGCTGATTAATTAATGTATTAATGCTTTATGTCTCAGTTACAGCACATAAAGCAGAAAAAAAAAGTTTCTGGCTGTCAGGTTATGAAAAATGACATTTGGCAGGTGTTTCTGTTTTGCAATAAACTCCTTTACAATTCTTTTTATGTTTCAAATAAATCATAAAGGCAGTAATAAATGTTGATCAATCATTAGGGGTTTTAGTCATCTAAACATCATAAGTTAAAGAACTGTAATAATAAGCCACTCCACTGCTTTTCCTGTAAGAAGAAGTCGTAATATCCAGCCTGTCTAAGGCAGTTTAAGCAATCTGGCAACCTAAACACTGTCTTTGCCATATTACGATTTTATTAAGAATTCAAGTATGATTATTTACAAAGCATGGCCTGGAAATTCATCCTCATCTCTTCCAATTATTTCCTGACAGCATAATTGACAATATAAGTTATGTGAAAGTAAGCCTAAAGTTACTTAGCAGTGACAGAAGAGCAGCATGGGGGAGTTGGACTTTGTGAGGGTCAAACTTATAAATAATCATTTTTATAAATTAATTAGCATTTTTTACTATTGTGGATTCTAAAGCGTTTGCTTTCTTCCATTTGTTTGTTTCCCTCGCGTCTCTTCTTTGTCGTCTTCTTGTAAGTTATCACGTTTTTGATTTAACGCAAGAGAAAAGGATGGTTTGATAAACAGACAAAGTCAAAACAATGTGAAGATCGAGGCAGACAAGCAAAGGGCCTTTGGTGGTTGACGCTCATGTTTTGCTCGCTCTAATATCATTTGAACCTGGCTTGTGTTGTTGCCTCCCGTCGGACTCGCCTCATTCTGTTGACATTTTGCTGTTATTTGTACACTGCAAAGCGGTCCATTTTCCCTGCATCAAAAGTGCTTTTACGCGTGTGTGTCAGGATGTCTTTGGTGCTTACCTTCAGCTCCTGTCAGAGAGCGAGAGCAAGGCCTGTGCTCAGGAGCAGAGGGGGGAAGGCTGCTTTGTGCCCTAAGCGTTTTTAGTGAAGGCGAGAACTGGCTCAAAGGCTGTCAGTGCACATGCAAACACACATCAATACACGCACATACACACACTCACAGCAACAAGCAGTGTTTTCGCTCTCAGCTGCACTCCCAGTAAGAAATAAGTGTTTGAAATGAACTCTGATTCATAAAGTGCACATACACACAAGCATGCGTGCTATGCTCATTACATAGGTATCTTGCCTGTGTTTGTCTTTCTCAAAGGCTATAGAAACATGAGGGAGGTGAACGCAGCCCTGATCAAAGGATCTAGAGTTAGGACTTAGGACCTGACAAAGGAAAACAACCCACAGTTGTGTGAAACAATGTGTCTGCGGCGAGAGCAGTGTAACAAATGACACCGGCGTTCTTTATAAAACCACAATTACGAAAAGCTGTTCGCATGTCTTCCTGTGTCGCATTGAAAGTCCACCAGATGGAAAATGCAATCTGGTGCCCCGAATGGCATTTTTAGTTTTGGCTGGTACTGCGGAGAAGGACAACAGGGTCAAACTTGCACTGTGAACTCAGTAGACACAGGGAATTTCTTTCATTAGTGGGCTTCTTTTAAGATTGCAGCCTCATACCTCTCATAATAATGGTTTATTGTTACTACTATTGTTATTCAAGACATGAAACGTGAAAAAAAGAGACATAAAAACTTAGTAATTTATGGCGTGCCATCCAAAAGTCATTAAATTAAAAACCATTCTTGCATTTACAGGCTGCCTTCAGCACTGCTGTTGTTTTTTTCAAATGATTCCCTGGAAGTCCCGTTATGACATTTTGCTCTTGAATGTCTGCGGTCTCATCGCAAAGCTCGACTTCTGTGTCAAACAGCTCTGAGTTTCGTGTGGAGAACCATTACTGGAGAGATGAGTTTATGACAATGCAGTTTTCAGCAGTTTTCCTGAAGGTTGTGTATCAGGTCGGGAATGCAATTAGGAGCATGCTCATTATTTTATTCCAAATTCATGGGGTCATGCACCATGAATCTGTCTCCCTGTGTGAGACTATTGTTCTGTGGTACATTCAGCAGAAACTAATGCACACAATGGAACAGAGAAGTGTTTGACCACATCGACACAACTCTTAAACTCCAGATTAGTTAATTTATCAATTTCCCAAAAAAGAAAAACTGTTTTATCACACTGGAGAAGATCCAGCAAGCATTGCAGACCTACTGGGACTTCAACAGAGCCATCTAAAAGCAACACCTGCTACTGTGTGTCATAGTTCAGGGGCTGCAATAGGGCAAATGGACACATATTTAATTCAATTCATTTCAATTGGGGGTGACAGGAAGGAGACAGGACAAAAGACACACTGTGGAAGAGAGCTAGAGATTAATAATAATTGATGATTAAATGCAGAGTGCTGTATAAACTGACTCGAACAAAAGTCAGTCAGACTGGAAAGAGGTAAGCGAAGAAGAAAGCCTCAGTGCATCATGGGAAGCCTCCAGCAGCATAACTCTGGGGGGTTCAGGGTCAGTCTGATCCAGCCGCAACAATAAATAAACAAATAAAATATAGTAATACAGCTATATTGGTGATTGGCTGAGTGTTTTTGTCTTCTTTTGCTATTTTTAGGCAGTCTTTGTCAGTAACATGTTAACATATACAGAACAATTCAAAGTTTATAGCAAATGGCAATTGGAGTTGAACCATTTCAAGCACCGTCTTGTTGCACTGGTTTATCTTTAACAAGAGTGATTTAAAAAAAATTTTTATTGATGGCTAAAAATGCTAGTAATTAATTATATTTGAATAAATCATATTATTGTTTTTCCCTGTAAAAATGAGACATATGGACTCCCCCACATTCACACACACCACACAATGACATATTGCAGTTTCGTCTTGATGGCAGAAAATATAAACACATTGCTGTATTTCCATACAACATAAAATGCTCTGTCTACACAGCAAACAGAGTTTCTTTAAAGTGGCCTGAAAACTCTGTAAAGGCAAAAGACGACAAGTCTACTACTTTAAAGTTCATTTTCCAAATGGAGATGTAGTGAGCTGTAAACTCTAAATGCATTTAAAATATATGATCACATTTGTTTACCATATATTGAAACGTCATGACCAATTCATGCTGTGAATAAAAGCAAATGTTTTAGCTTCTTTTTGCACAATAACTTCATTATAATTAATAGGCACTGAAAAGTGTACCTTGATATGATGTAAATATTTTTGATTTTTCATTTGAATTCACAAAGCTGTAAATTATTTAGACAAATCACATGGATCAAATAACTTTAGGTTCTGCAGACTTTTCCAAAATCCTCCCAGCCTGAGGACGCAGACGGGCCTGGATCACAGATGGTCCCAGGAACACTGGACTCACTCTTCATAATGTGCCGCTTTATTGCTTGTTCAGCCAGCAATTTTCTTTTGAACAAGATGGCATGTGCCTTGTACTCACTTTAATAAAACTTTAAATGGGAACATCTGCACTGTGACACTTGTGCTCAATGCAGTTCCAAATCTCCTCATCATATTCAGATAATCCACCGATTCTGAGATCATCGCAAATTAAAAAGTACAATTTTGACCAACCCCTCAAGAGCCTGTAAAATATTTATAATTTATATAGTGCCAAATATACAGCTTGTATTGTAAGGTAAAGACCCCACAATAGTACAGAGAAAAATCCAACAATTAAACAACCTCCCCTGTGAGCAAGCACTTGGCAACAGTGGGAAGAAAAAACTCCCTTTTAACCGGGAGAAACCTCCAGCAAAGCCAGGCTCAATGAAGGGCAGCCATCTGCCACGACTGGCTGGGTGTGAGGGGAGGGAAACAGGACAAAAGACATTTTAATAAAAATTTTCAGCATTAAATTAAAATCTTAAATGTCTTCCATTTAAATCAGTTGAGTCTGAGGGGAACAGGCGGGGATGTTTTTCAGATTACGTTAACTTTACATTAATGAGCCAAAAATAATCGCATTACTTTTGTTACTCAACACATGGAAAACAACTCCAAGTATCCTTAACCACAAGTCCAGTAAAAAGAAAATACTGCAGACTGTCAAGGAGTCAGGTTTAGAGGTCTTTACTGACTTACAACACCTACTTTAATATGCTGATGATGGATGAGGGTTGTGGGAAACTAAGAGCGGTAAAGGATACATGCCAAGTGTGTTCTCAAAATGAAGGGGAAAAAGCCTTCTGCAGGAGGCAACAGTTCACGTAAAGCCCTCTGCAGATGCTAGTTCTAACAAGCTACCTGATATCCGGGGCGTAGAGCAGCAGGTGCAGTCGAGACAAAAAAGAACAATATACAGATTTTCTCAAGTAAATACTTCAAGCTGTTCCAAGTTAGGCCACAGAGGTTTCAACTATTTTCAACTAGTAAGAACCTGCAGACAATCCAGAACCCAACATTACGTATGCAAAGAGAGTGATTTACCCTCCTCATTCCAAGTAACATGTGCCCTGCCTGTGGAATTTGGGATCTCAAGCATTTCTTCCCAGCGAATGACAGCAGTGTACCCCTGGTGTGTTGGAGGCTGCCAACCACTAAGCAGTCCTGGCATTCTGCAGACAGGCCAGACTTGTGGTTGTTGTTTTGCTCGCTCCTTCTCAGTCTTTGGCTGCAGGCAATATGCAGAACACAGACAGCCAGCCTGTTCCCACACCACGGTTCAGCACTGAAGGTGCTCATCCCAATACCCCAACTCTGGGTACATTAGCAGAGAATGGATCTGGGGAGCAATTTGAAGATGAGAAACAAAAAGGAGGAGTTGAGGAAAAGAGAGGTTTGGTGCAAATACTGTAAGTGCGTGCTTATTCATATGTATGAAGCGGAGCAGGAATACGAGAGGAATCTGTCACATTAAAGACTCAAACTCAGTGTCAGAATTATTCTTAAATCACTTTCTCTCCCTCTGTACTTTTCTTTTTCCTGTGCTTCACTCCATGCTTTGGTTTCTGCTGTCAAGAAATGGCTGACCACAAACTCAAATTTTCTCATGTCATTCTCCACAAAAGGAACGTTCTAGGCTATGTTTGGGTTTCTTGGTGAGCCAAGGGCATTTGTGACTCAACCTAACCATCCTCTCTCATACTCTTTCAACTCAAAGTGACAGAGAAGACTGAGTGTTGTTTGAAATTAAGTATTTATAGTAGTGGCCCACTAGTTCTCACCACAGCCTCTACTTATAATCTGAAAACTACCTTTTAAGAACATCAACATTCAAAAATTAGGTCACATATTTCCTAAATATCCTTATAATTTGTACTTATTATTGGTCAGATCTCCAGCTGGTGTGTTGTGTCTGACCTTCTGATTAGCTAGTGTACAATAAGCCTCCATTTGTTCTGATCACTCACTGTTTTCAGCTCCCACTGTGGCTCGCTGCCCACCCCCCCCCGGCCTGACTATTTGGTCACTAAGCTCAGACAGACTGAGGCCTCTCCAGCCCAGCTCTGTTCATATATGCAGTTTTAATTGAGTGATAATGACGAGAGCTTGTCTGAGATGAGGTTAACAGGAGTGTATTAATTTGAATAGGACCCTTTGGATTATCCCCGGCTCTGAGCTCTGAAAATGGGCTGCTGTGCTGGCCACGCAGAGAACAAGACTATGCTGCATTTCTTAATGGACCACAGGGCAACATAAGGGTCATTAGCATGAGGTTCAGACCCGGTGTTTATGTGTGTATGTTTATGGCTTCTTTACCGTTTTATTCACTCTGCCGCAAACTTCGAAAGACTAAAGCGCAAAAAGTAACAATTGACAGGGTGAACTAATAACCAGAGGGCAAAGATAAAAATCTATATCTCTCAATCATAATGTAGATTTCTATCTTTTTTCCTTTTTCTCTGCCCGTCTGTCCTTCTCCCTTTCTTTCTCTCTCCTCCACCATTGTTGTTATCAAATGATACAGTTGCTCAAGCGCAGCGTTTGAATCCTAAGGACCTCTGGGAGCAGATTTGTCTCCACCAAGCCCCTTCTAACGGGGATTAAGAGGATTAAAAACCATAAAATGACCCCAGCGCCAAGTCCCCAGAGCCAGGCCCAGCTTGTCTCAGCCGGGCCCAGTAAGGAATGGAGCCCAGGCCGCAGGCCTGCTTTACCAACGGCCCCTTAAAGCTCCCTGTTAGCATGACAAAGGGGAGAGCAGTCCCCTGATCCGCCAAGGGGGCAGTACAATAGAGTGGCTGCTTTCTCCGCTGCTCATTTTCATGGAGACAAACAGCATTACACTTGGCAGTGACATTGTTCTAAACTCCAACACGGAGCCCCTCTTTCTCTGCGGAGCTCAAGGTGTCATATTAATTATTTAAATCTAATGTGGATTTTCAGCAAGGGATCCCTCCAAGGCCTTACCCGCAGCCAGAAGGTCTGGGATCTGCATTCGTTTGGTTAATTAGACCTGAAACCAAGCTTTGATCTCGACCAAAATCGGAAAAAAGGGAAACTTCCAGAATGAATTATTTTAGCCCTAACCTATTTTTTCAATACAGTTCTTTCCTACTCATTTTCATCCCCTTTATAATGTTGTGAACACAAATGTGTGTTTGTCACCCTGCGTGTGTTAGACTGAATTAGAGTGCACAATGAGTGAGTTTAGGGTTAAGGATTTTGCAGTTAACCAACTTCATAAGGTCAATGATGAAGGTAATTGAAGGCCACTTTAATCCACTCAGGAGGCCTGACAGAACCATTTACTCATGTCGTCTCACTGAGAAGGTACAGTTGGACTCAGATGAAAGAGAAAAAAAATACAGAGGAGAAGGTAAAGAGAACAAGACAGCAGAGGCTGGGGTGGTCTCTCTCTCTCTCTCTTTCTCTTTCACAATCCAGTTTAAACATGCAAGAAGTGAGGCGTTAGGCAGGGAAAGACGTAAATGTATTGAGCCTGGAGACAAACATATTGATTCGAACATTTTGTAGCACAAACAACAACAGAACAATTCGACTTTGAATGCTGTGCAGTGAGAGGTTCACCACAGCTTCAGATAATTTTGATTTCAACAGTCTGGTGGAAATGTGAGGTCAAGAAAAGACCTGAAGGCGGCTTCATTCAAGTTCGACTAACGATGAAGCCCAGCAGCAACCACAGCAGCAGGGAAATGTAAAAATATATTAGGGAGTGTATCGTGGCATTTCACTTGGCTAGGTTTAAGTTCTCTCAGATGCTTTTAATAATCTGATTGTGAGGATAGGTCATGTGGGAAGAAGGTGTGAGAGACAGGACAGTCACTAAAACATGCATTAAGCTTCCCATTGTCACTGTCTCAGATATATCTCCAGACAGCTCTCTCCACTGGATTCCATGTCACTCCTCTTTGAACGGCCAAATTGACATGTTTATGCATAATTGAGGCTTGTATTACGATAAGGAGAATGAGGGGAGCGTTTTTTTTCCTCTGAAAGTAAAAGGAGGATGAGCGGGGGGATGGGGTGGTGTCAGAAGATCTACGGTAATGGGGGAGAAAGAAGAAGATGAGTTGCACATTGGTGGGAAGAAAGGATAGCTGGGCTCAGCTAACAGGGAGAACTGCAGGATTTCCTCACCCAGCCCACCTGCACGCTGAGCTCTTTCACTTATACTGGTCCTCGATAAGCTCTCGGGACTCTGAATTCAGAAGCCTGGTCTACGGGGAAATTAATTTATTCTCCTGTTAGAGCTCATAGCTCAGACTCTGAGTCTCCACAGCACTGCACACTATAACTGGCGAGATGAGGATGAGAAGAGAAAATATAAAAACGTGACAATGAAAGACAGCAAATTCTCTAACATGGTGTTTAAAAGGTAGCTGCAACGTTTGGACCACACTATACGGGATTCATGTCTTTTAAGATGGTTACTGTGCTGGATAAAGTTCTCCAAAATATCAGCTACTTACCTCCAACGTTATGTTGTGACTAGAGATGGCACGATACCACTTTTTTATGTCCGATACCGATATCATAAATTTGGATATCTGCCGATACCGATATGAATCCGATATGTTTTTTAATCAACAAAACTGTTTTTTTTAAAATATCTTGCTGCATTTTGTATAAGTTCATACTCAAGTTTAAAACAACAACTACACTAAAGCTATTCTGTTATACCTATATGCAAAAAAAAAATATTTCATAGTTCAGCAATACTGATCAATCTAATAAACTTAAACCTACACCATCCTCCCTATTCTGGTATTTTAAAGAGTACTTAGCGTAAATATTAAGCAACCTAACTAATAGGGTTCCAACTCCCAGCAACAACAAAAATAAATAAATAAAAAATAGGGAACCACCCCTCACACTCCACCTCATGATGCTTAATCAACGTAATCAACCTTAATTTGATGCAGTGTGGAAAAAAAAAAGCACAGAAATCAATTATTTTTCAAGAAATATTAAATAGATTCAACATCTTTCTTCAACAAAATTGCAGACTGCACAGATGGTACCTTCCCAAAGGAAAAAGTACTATAGCTTACTAGGGTATATATATTAGACTTAATAGTTACTATATACAGTAATTGACTTCTATTCATTTTACATCAAATTAAAACTTTGGGTGTAAGATTCGGATAATTATTTATTAAAAGCTAGAGATTTTAAATGAGAATAAGAAAGAAAAGTATGTCTTTGTGCCCCCTTTTCCCTGTTAATGCCCTATCAGCCCCCCTGGCTAAACTTTGCTAGATCCGCCCCTGCACAGTTACCAGCCGTCAGCTACGTAGAAAAAGATCCTGGTGTAGAAAGTAATATTAAATAAATTCTAACAACAGCTGATCAAGCTTAAACGTGCTGCTGTTGTTCAGCCGATGGTTTCCTCTTTCTGGTGCAAAGTGGGCCAAAAACAAACCAGAGAGACGGACTCGCGACAGAAAAGCCGATCAGCTGATCATTAAGCAGTTTCATGATTGAAGTAGCAGCCAGAAGAGGCAGTCGCTCCATATATCGTTTGGTAAGCTTAACGCAGGAATGCTTTACAAACATTCAGAGATGGACTTACACACTTGCTTTACTTCTCTCGGGGATAACTTTGTCGGAGATGAAATGCCAGGTTGCTAGCGAAGCTCCAAATGCTATCCAGACCACCGACAGGTCCCGCATGCCACAGCCGCTCTATCACGTGATGCACACTGCTCCGACGTGCTAACGTTCTGAGGTGAGTTACGGTGTGTTGCAAGTTTTGTGAGGTGCTTTCGTGATATTTAATGGATCGGATTACATTTTTTATTTTTCTCCGATATCCGATCCAGTAATTTAGGTCAGTATCGGACCGATACCGATACGTAATATCGGATCGGTCCATCTCTAGTTGTGACATATTGTTTTTGAGATTTCTACTACCTCATGCAATAAAAATCACCTTGTTCCATATAGGGTTAGATATTCATATATATAAGACAATGGAAATATTTTACTTACTAGAACTTTTTTACTAAGTTGTTAGCAGTAAAATGTCTGTTTTGGACAATGTGTCCCATTGATGTGGATAAATAAAGTAGCCTATAAAACCCAACCCAATTGCTGTGGGCACCTGCGGCTAAGAAGATGGCATTGGTTATCCAGCTCCTCCAGTCCAAAGGTCAACGTTTCCTTGGACACAATACTGAACCCCAAATGCATTTCGAGTTTGAGTGTGTGTGATAATTAGAAACTACTTAAGCACATAGAATAAAGCACTAGCTGAGTGCGGTTTGCGGAAAAATGTGCTTTGAGTGCTCAATTACAATAGAAAATCACTGTACTGTGTAAGTACTGCACCACTTACCATCTACCAACAGCTGTGAAATAGAGTTAAAGTCATGAGTCTAATATCATGCTGCTGAGAAAGCAATTAAAGGAACTGACTTAAAAAACAAGTAATAAGTAAGTACATGAGTAAATGGACTGATTCTTATATAGCGTTTTTTTCTACTCTCCCGGCGTACTCAAAGCGCTCTATACAACACTCACCCAATCGCTTTCTTCTAAACTTAGTGTTCCCCAACTACATTCATACTCTGATGGATGCATCGGAGAGCAACTTGGGGTTAGTATTGTGCCCAAGGATACTTGACACGCAGAATGAAGGAGTCAGGGATCGAACCACTAACCTTCTAATCAGTAGGTGACCTGCTCTACACATCTTTGTACAACCCTTAGTGATCCCTTATGTGTCAGGAGTATCAGAACAGTTGAGACACATTTTCTCCAAACACCACGTCTCCATGGCTTTCAAACCCCAAAACACACTAAGGCAAAAAATTGGTGCACTCCAAGGATCGGGTCCCCCCACACAAACAGAGTAAACTAGTGTACGCTGTTAAGTGCCAGGAGGATTGCCAAACAACCTCTGGCGAAGCGGATGGCACAACACGCCAGGACTCTGCAGTATATTTACACCTACAGGCCAGTGGACACTCATTCAATGATAAGGATGTACACTTCCTGGACAGGGTGGAATGCTGATTTGACCGGGGAGTCAGGGGGCCATTTAATTGAAGAGGAAAAGACCACTTCTGAATCGAGGAGGGGGCCTAAGGGTACATATTTTACCATCAATGCTGTGATTACAGGCATTCCCCAACTCTAAGTGAATGGCACACATGAAGAATATTAATGATCGTGAAACTGGATTCACTTGTTAGTCACTGGTTTCAGTCATTATGAAAATGTACTGTTTATAAGTTTGAGGAAACCTCCAGTCAGCTGAGACTGAAGAAGTCACTTGGATGAAACGTTTCTCCCACTGAAAACGTCACGTCCAGATGAGCAGAATCAATTTTTGGGACATCTCTACACAGTTTTAACAAATAGTGTTTTTCTTCTAAAATCCCCCTGATCTAAAAAAAAAAAAAATCTGTCGTGTACCTTAATCACAAAATCAATAGAACCATTTTAAAACATTTGCATTCCCAATTCTCAGTTTTAGTTCTCAGTATATTTAGGATTAACATGATGTGCAGTTTGACATAAATTTATATCAGATCCTGAAATAATACAATACATTTTGGTTCAGACTTGGACATTTTGCCCAGCCTCTACGCAGCCAATTTAACTTGCTCTTCTTTGGACCGTTTCTCAGATGTAGATCAAGCTCGCGCAACAAATGTGTCTCACTCTAATCTCCCATATTTTACAAGCGACAGCCTCTAACCCATGCAAGCACACGCACACACACACACCAGCATGTCCACGTCCCCGCACACACACATACAAACGAAGACTTAATGACAGTGAGTGAGATAATCACCCGCCTCGCCTGTAGCACTCTGGGCTTGAAGTTGACCCCCTGCCCCAAAACACATACACACACGCACACACACACATACACGTCCACAAGTACACACGAGCAGCGGGGCCCACTCCTCGGGCCCATTCGACCAGTCCTCAATGAATACAAAGGATTGTGGGGATTAGCCAGACATTTGGTCGGGCATTGTTCTGGCCCACTAAATGAGGTTTGGCCGGTGGCAGCCGGTACAGGGGCCGGGTCCTGCGTGAAACTGAAGCGGAGGCAGCGGCCGCCCCTCGGAGGAAGAGTGATAATTACCTCTTCCTGAGAGAGATGACAGCTTTGGCCTCTGCATCCCTGGATCTTGGACATTAGCAACTGAATAGAGAGCTTTCATACTGTATATCATTTTAATCTTTCATGTTCAGATCCAGCAGATGGCTTATTATTGGCCTGGGTTAGGAGGCAGCTAGGGAGACAAATGGCCCGTGTCTCTTTTAAGGAGGGATGCCGGGGAAATGGCATTCATATAGGGCAAGAGCAGCGGATAATTGTATATCTGGCTGTTTGGAGGTGCAGCGCTGCTCACACACTGCCAGCCTATAAATCATAAAACTATTAATCTTAGACAAATCCCACTCGGAAGGCTTGACGGAGGGCAGTATGTTTGGAAAAATGAGATCCATCCAAAATATGAAGACTTCCTATTCGACGTCCATGTTAAGTATTCCGACGTCCTCGTGCAGCTGAATACATTTTAATTTGTTTACATTTACATTTAACCTTGCGCCACATCAGAATACAAGATGCACGAGAAATCCCACAATGTACTGATTAAAGGATTGTCTGGTCGTCTTATTATTCAGCTCACATATAAATTTCGAGTTATTCTCATTGCTTTTTGTTGAGTCTTTCATGTATTCAGATCTGACCGCTGACTTATTTATGTTGTATGAGTTATTCATTATTTGATAATAAATATTAAGCGTAGATTTCTGCAGGGTGGGGGGGACTGCACTGCAGGACACAACTTTTCACGGAATCACAAGAACAAGTCAGCAGCATAAATCAACAGACAGTGGCCAGAGAAAATGCACAAAAAGTAATAAAAGTCTAGAACTGCCCAGTTTCATATGATTTGGTAAAGCAAGTTCAACATCTGAGTCGCATTACATTTCAATGTACTTTGCATTTAGATACCACACTACATCTCTGTTGCTGTCTCTCTCTCTCTCTCTCTCTCCAGCCTGCTGTCTCTCCATTGATATCACCCATCCAAAAAGAAACAATACAGTTTCATCTCGCGCGCTGACAATGATGCATGAGCCTGATGGAAAGCACTTTTCAGGTGTTGTCATTATAAAGCCATTTTTTTCCACTGGCCCCATGTGAAAGAAATACAAAGACAGGGCCCAAAGTGTAATACTCTAATATCTCTGAAGCTTTTCATTGGCATCTGTGGAGCCTTGGCTGCTGGATTGTCTCCTTTTCAATTACCTGATCTTTTCAACTTGGTGGGAAATGAAAAATGTGCAGCGCAGTTGGAGCTCTGGAGCGAAAAAGCCTTCACTCCATTCACTCTTTCATTCTCTCCCTCTCCAATCATCTCTCACACATGTTCTTCATGCTCTGCTCAGTGCGAGTGTGTCTGCTGGAGAGTGGGCACAGCCTGCTCAAAATTAACCCCGACTTGTGACTGTAAACGGTTAAAAACCAGCCGAATGTCACACTAATTTAGTGTTGATGCTAACCACAGATCACAGTTACTGCTAATATAAGAGCATCCAAACATTATGATTAATGGTTTCATTCATTCATCGTGACTTTTCCTGGTTTGAACATCAACTGGGTCACCTCCAATTTCTGACTTCACTCCTCTGTCCAGCTGCATTGCTGAAGACGTTGTGCAGTTCTCTGTTTATCAAGACAAGCTGCTCTAATGCTTTTCACTGACATAGAGTTGGGAAAGAGGAAGAGGAGGAGGAGAAGCTGGTTATTAAAAATACGATTTGCCAAATGAGTCACATTAAAGTGAAGGTTTGGAGAGGTCCAAAACAACATCTGCTTTGAGCTCATCCTGATATCCTGATTACATCAGTTACATCATGTGAAGTCAATGCAATGATAAAAACTGTACTTCAGCAGGCCATCACTTTATTAACAGACTAACAGCTATTACAAATCAATCACCACCCACAGCCACGCCTTCTGCTCTAAGAGTTGTTTTTATTTTTTTAGGCAGCGAGGGATTTATACGACATATCATACAGTTTGCAGGTGTAGCGAGCACATGAAGCACGGTGGCTTACCAACATCAGAGCATAACAAAATGCTTAACAAATATTTGGCATCGGATAAAATAAAACAGGTTTGAGAAAATAATCATTGGTCTTTTTTCAAAGCGTGCTCTCTTTTTTTGTCTTGTTTTGAAAGCTGCACAGTACAAAAGTCATAGCCATAGAGGAAAAGAGCAGAGTTTACACCTCTGCAATCCACCACCAAAGCAGCGGCATGCTGATTAGGGGCAAATAAAGTGAGCAACATTTTTTTTTGATTGTTTAAAAGAAAAACAAAACTGCATGAAAAAGAGCTTCGCTCCCTGTCTTGTCAGTGTTCCCTTCAGAAACAGCAAAAGATTTGAGTTTTCAAAGTCACATGCAACCACGAATGTATTGTCTTTTAACTGTGTCTGGAGTTCAAAACCTTGCCTTCAATCATGGCAAAGTGAATTCACTACACAGGCTGTACACAAGCAGATGTGAGGGGAGAGCAGCTCGGCCGACTCTCCGTGGAACTGCCGTAGAGGGATGAAAAAAATGCAGCTTGCTCGCAATAAATAGCAACATCTGATAAAAATGGTACAATCATTATTTTGTTTATGAATTCCTAATGACTATCCCAACAGCCTCATTGTGGCTAACCAAAAATAAATAAATAAACGCAAGTTCTACTTAAGTTCTACTTAAAGCAAAACAAAACAGGTCGGGAACAAACAATTCAGCCAATTTTGCATATTGGTAACATTTTTTCTTCCTTTTTGCTTTTGTTCATTCCTGCTGAAGCTTCTGCCTTCACAAAACATTGCTCAAGTTAATTCAATACCAAACAAGTGAATTTATTTTTACTGTATCCTGTCCCTTGTGACTAATTACTGTACAACTGTGAATTTCCCAACTCGGGGACTAATAAAAGCTATATTATCGTATCTTAAGAGATGTTTCACCCCAGGACAATAAAGAGGGTCATGGAGCTTCCTTACAATAAGCCAATAAATTTCACCTGTATCAAATAGCATTGCTGTGGGAGTGATCTGACTGATAAATCCTTAAGCATACAAGCCAGTTATCCAACTCACACTGCGTTAAGGTTAACTCCCACTGCACAGGGTTGAGGAGATCTAAGGGACACGAAAGCATGGAGATGTCTGACTGGCGGCCTGCTCACTGGCTGAGCTGCAGGCTCAGTTTTCAGTCTCCTGCATGCGAATCATTAGAAAGCGGCACCAGCAGGAGCTGCAGGGTGTCTCTGGTCTACAGAGTGATCGACTGACAACTCTGAAACAGTGCAGGACCGCTGAAGAACGGCAGACGGCAAGAAGGAAGAGAGCGAGAGCTAGCTGGGGCACGCCTCATTAGCACCATCCGAGAAGTAAGGGGAAGGGGCAGCGTAGGCTTCCCACTGACCTCTCTGTGACTGGTGATGTCATCAAAATGTTCCCATTTGTGACTGGGACTGTGCAGGGATTGAAGGGTAACAGCTGGAGCAGGGTTTGAGTCGGTGACCTTCTAATCACGAGTCTGCAGGCCTACCACCTAACAGTCACAGAGAAGTGCTCAATCACATTCAAACGGGAAGAACACAGAGTAATCATACCTTTGTAAGCTGTGCGCACACACACAGACACACACATACCTTTCTCTTATCACACATTTGTCAGTTGAGCTTTACTGTGAGGACAAAATCAAAGGCTGATTGGCCTATGGCCCCCTGTCACTGGGAAAACTATGTAACTATGTGTTTAAGTAGAGCGTAGTCAATATAGTTAAAAGACAAAACAACAAAAACACACGTATACATACATTCATTATATATACATGTATAGATGGAAGGAGGCAGGTGTGTGTGTGTGTGTGTGTGTGTGTGTGTGTGTGTGTGTGTGTGTGTGTGTGTGTGTGTGTTTCAAGCATATAGGTCAGACTGTCTGTGATCTGGAGCCTGGGAGGGGGCCACATGTTACCAAAAGCACAGAGCAGGTGTTCTAATAATTGTCCTCAGATCAGCTGACAACTGTTGCTCTCAAAGCACTGCAGCCTGTGAAATGAATGCTGCGTGTCCTTTTAAGTATTTCAGTCATCGAGGCTTCCTCTGTCTCTGTCCTCTACAGCTGACAGTTGTCAATGACAGAAAACTGTGAGTAACATAATAACAGCTACCTAAAAACACACAACCCCTTTCACAGGTGAAGAGCGGTCAGGGCCAAAGCTGCTACATGTCTGAAGGCTGAAGCTCTCTGGTGAGTGCCAGCTTCTCCATTATTCACACTACTCACCTCCACCCATGGCCCCTCTTTGTGCAATGACAGCGCTGAACATAGACAGTGTGATTGCATCTGACTGAGCCGTGCCAACTGTCCCATTTGATACTGGCCCTGACTGAGACTCCTCACTCAGCTCACCAGAGGTCAAGAGGTCGACTGACGCAGAGTGGCACATACAGACCGTCCCCAGAGCACGACCAGGTGACGGAGAGATGATACCAGATGAGAAAATGAATGTATGCAGCTGGTCAGACAGAGGGGAGAAGGGACAGACAGGATGGGTCACAAGGGTGGGGAGGGCGAAAGTGATTGTTCGGATACATCAGCAGGTAGCTATTTTGGGTTTTAATTAACCCTCCAAATACCACAAGTCTACACACACATGCAACTAGATATATGGACACACAAGTCTCTATGCTGTCCTGAGAAAAACTAAGTACACTTAAATACAACCATTACTGCTTCTGTAGGAATTCAAAGGGTAAGTAACTGCCAGATGCTGCTAATCAAATGCACTTGATTAGTTGATCATAAAGTGTGGCCACCACTCTAAAAGCAGACGTTTGGGTAGTTTAGTCTGAAGCTCTCATCTGTGTGCTAACAGAATCCCACAATCTTCCAGCAAATTCACCAAAGGTCAGACCCTGAAATTTCAAAAACACTGCCAACTGCCAGTGCTACCCCCGAGGCTCGTGGTAGACATACCTATAGCATCAATTTCAAAATCCTGCGTTGCCTTGTTCTAAAGATTTTCAGAAAAACGTAACCCCTGACCTTTGACCTTTAGGTCGAGGTCACTGAGTTTCGAACTCATCCTGGATTTTAAGGTCAGTACACCGATGGTATCAATTTGAAGCTTCTACGTCACCTCGTTCTCCAGTTATCACGTTTTACTTCAGTTACAAGCAGCTGAATCCATTAGTTTAATCAAAATATCTGAACCAAACCTGATGCCAAACCATCCAATGGATGTGAAAGCATCTACTTAAAGAGCAAAAGGGTTTATCTCATTCTAGTGCTACCAGATAAATTAATAAAGTTCATCATCTGGGGAACATGAAAGTTTGCACATTCACTATTTATCGAGATACAGTAGTAGACACACTGGAAAGAATAAATCAGTGTAGCTTCATTCTGTCTGAGTTTTTTTTTAGATTCAGATCAAATATTTTACATTGCATTTATTAGAGAGCCTCCTCAAAAAGCACTGTTTATCACTCTAATTACCATTAAGTACAACAATAGTATACAGCGACTTGTTTGCAATGCAACTAATCCCAGGAGCAGCACGAGAAGGAATACTAAAGTGTTTGACTTACACGAGGTCAGCATGTTAACCTTTACTCTGCATCAATAGATGGGGCCCGCTGTCCCATTTGATAGAGGCTAAAAGATTTAAGCTTTAAAGTGTTGAACTGTCATCCAATTAAGATTCAGATTATGTGTTTGTTTCATGGTTATGAGATGTAAATATAATCAGGAGCACATCTGTTATTTCTAAATCAATGCAGTTAATGTAGATGCAGGATTTTTGTTTTGCAGCTTTTCACACATACGCACGCATGCACACACATTTCACCCACTACTGTGTAGCTCCAGGAGGCAGGTTGGACACATCTTGATGTATATCTTTATCAAAACTGAGTCGTATTACCATAATTGTCAGCTTTTTACTGTATCTTGTCTCTTTAACATCATTTTGGTTGTATTTTTAGATCTGCAGCCTGCTTGAGATTCAACACTGCTAATTAAATAGACAGAGATTCACCATGCCAAATAAACTGATGTCTTTTCCCGGGAACTCTGCAAAGACTGTCAGATGAACCTAAACACTCACACAAGCACAAATACACACTCCTGAAAACAAGGAGATGCAGAACGCGTCCTGATTACTGCTATTGTCACAGACTGACCAGTGAAGTCGTAAGGAAGCTTAAAGGGATGATTACTGAAACAGTGCAAAGTTTATCTGTCTGATAAATAAAGACAGGAGGAGAATGTGAGAGGAATGAAATGTGTGTAATCGAGTGTGTGTTTCTGTTTGTGCATGTGTGTGTGTGTGTGTGTGTGTGTGTGTGTGTGTGTGTGTGTGTGTGTGTGTGTGTGTGACTGAAAGAGAGAGAGAATCAGTGAGATAATGACCTACGTGATTGATAATCGATGGCCTCCCTCTCTTCTTGTCTTGTGTTTCTGTTCTGGGGTTGTGTTTTAATGTCGCTCCTCTGCTCGCTGACCTCATTAAAGGATCTGGTTACCCTCAAACAGCTTTTTAATTTAGCCTAATGATTTTTTGCATAATAGATCAGATACTTGGTAAGCCCCAGGGAGCAGCCCTCTTCTTCAAGGTGCCTTTATAGTGAGAGGAGCTGAGGTTGGGGAGGTTGTTATTGTTCTATACGTGTTTTCATTTAATGCTGGCTGTCTTTCTTTAGATGGTTGGCTTCTTACTAAATAAAAATGTCAATGCAGTTCCCTCCTAACTCATATTTCTCTTTAGCCAGATTGAATTATTCTGTGAAAATATGGCAATTATTGCTAGCTGAAAACGAATCACTGATTGCTTTGCGAGAAAAAACATGCATATAGCATATTTAAGGAATGCTTTTTTAATATATATTTTCTTTGCTTGCAATTGCTTTATCGTGTTTAGCCTTACAAATGCAGACAAATAAAGCTGTTGGCATATATAACATCCTGATATTAATAACATTGGCAGCATTATTCATCTTACTTTTGCTTAACACAAGAACAAAAGTTAACATTACCAAGGGGGAAGCTCACTAACACTTACTGTCAGACTTTACAACAGAAATAAATATGTTTACAAGCATCTAAAACGAAAGTTTGGTCTCCAGCATCAATCCCCAACCCCACCTTGTGATAATTGTACACAGGGCATGAAAATTGTTTAACACAAATATTTAAATTGTCTTAAAGTTACGCATGACAGGTGGATGATGAGCTGTCTACTAGACCTCCTCTCACTACTTCTAGCCTGTACCTCTCTTGATTGTTAAAATATACCTTCCTGTTCTTTTAATTGGAGCCCAATCACAACCCATCCAAAAAGTCAGTGCTCCAGGTTTTCTGAATGTGATTTTAGCACTTCATCACTTAATTAGCAGGTTTCTGTCTGTACAGTGTTTACAAGGATTGCAAGTATTAGCTAATAACTTATCACTCGTTCCTCTAGGCTTGGAAAAAAACAAAACAAGACGCTAAAAATGAGATGATGTTGTAGTGGCTACATCTGTCTTTTACAGTCTGCAGAAGTACTGCAGACATGTCACCCTCCAGTGATGGCCAAAGGTCAAGAGCTTTAAAAGGAGTCCACAAACTAACTCCAGGGGCTAACTCCATCTTTTACATTTAGCTTTAGATATGATTTTGACCACTAACTTTCCTTTCTATTGTTTGCTGTTGACAAAAATGCAGGTAAAGTATTTCTTTGTTAAAAGGTAATGTGCCCTGTTATTAAAAGTGGTAAGAATTATTTATTTGGTTGTCTAACTGAGCAGGATAAACCTCTGTCATAAACAACTAGAGAATATTGTTTCATCAGACACAAAATTATGCAGAGCATTCAATCTCAGGTTCATATGCATTTCTCAGTGAGATGTCTTGGGAACTTAGCGTATTCAGAGCTTCCTTGTGTGCACAGTGAATGAACTGTCACACACAAAACACAAGTGACGAATGGAACTCAAAATCAATTTTCAACAAATGTCTTGGGAAACATCCATCCTCTCCACATATAGCAGAATGAACTCCAATCTCTTCAGCTCCCTGCAATACTAAGACACCAACACAAACAAATCTCCTTCCCACATCCACAACATAAAACTCTCACACACACAGTAGCAGGGAGTGTAAGGAGAAGAGACAGGCTCTGTCCCTGATCAGCAGTCACCCAGGCCTCTTCGTCTCGACATGATCACTGCCTGTCATTAGTCAGTTTTCCTCTAAATTATTTAACCATGCACATGTTTGGAACCGTCTAAACACACCAGACACAACGCCACGCGAAGCGCTTTCATGCGACGCGTGACGCGCTGACACGCTCTCAGAAAATCGGACCCTTGGAATGAATGAATAAGTAAGGCGGGAAATAAATAAATAAACGAAACAAACAAAAAACAAGCCTGGGTGGAGTGTGCTGGGGAGGGGGAGCCTGAGCAGGGGGATGACGGCGTAATTTAGCGCTCGACTTCAATCCCAGTCAAATTAAAAGGGAATCTTAATGCATGTGTCTCTCCCTGCATTGATGTGTTCTCTCTCTGTGATGTGACGCAATATGCCTGACAATCTATTCCCAGACTGGCCGTGCTGCCAGTCAAACTAAGCACAGTGCTACTGTAACTATTAGGCGTGCTGTTTTGGGGAACTGATGTCTTTTCAGTGGACAGAAAACAATAAGATGCGCTTTTGTGTATGTTTTTGTAGGTGTGCATTTGTGTATATGACTGTATTTACATGCATGCCTATATGGGTTTTACTCGTGTGTGTGTGTGAGTGAATTTGAATGTCAGCATGCTTAGCCGCGTGTATATGCATGTATGTATATATATGCATGTTCAGCGTGAGTGTCATAACTCTAGGGCCTTGTAATCAGCACCGAGCGAGTGCTTGACAAGGCTATTCCCCACCGCTGAGCATTGTGGGGCCTCAGCAGCCAGAACTTAAGACAACATCGCGCACAAAGTGGGTAAACAGTGTCTGACATGTTTTCAATATGGTTACATTAGAACAAGCTGCATTTGATTGAAAAGCTAATATTCAAGCCATGCAAATCATCAATCATGGGAAAAGGCCTATTAATTATTCAATAAAACAGTCTAATTCAAGAATCAATGTAGGGAAGTGGAGAGAGGGATGAGCAGGCTCCCAGCAGAGAGGCTGAGAGAGGGGGGGGAGAGGGAGAGAGAGAGAGCGGGTAATATAAAGGAATAGGGAATTACCCCTCTCTCTCTGAGCTGTGGCCTGTCTCGTCCCGAGCTGTCAAAAACAACTGCCGCTCCCACGTTTCATCTCACCAAGTTTAAAGACGACTTTGGAAACACTTCATTTTCCTCGCGAAACTCGTTAGGTCTTTGTTCCTCATTAGTTCATCTTCTTTTCTCCGTCTGTGTCTCTGTTACTCCTCCTCTGTTGCCCCCCCTTCCCCTCCCCTTCTCATATCACTCCTTTCTTTTTTTCTTCGAAGCCATCGTTATGGCTCTTACGACCGCCTGGCTCGGGCGTTTTGAATTTTGGTATTGTGGACTCTGATCTCTGGCAATTACAACAGGGCCAAATCTCTTCCTTGGGAATTCATTATTTACGTTCAATTATACAAATTCATCAGCGGTCTCCTAAGTAGAATTCGAGGCGCGTAAGTGGTCGGCTGTAACGAAGCTGGGGCACAGACCAGCTCAATCAGCTCTAATACAAAGACTTGTAGTGTTTCCTTGAGCCAAACCCCCAGGCCCCCGGCACCTCAAAGGTGTTTCCACAGGCTTCATTACTCACTGGGGACTTCTTAAGTCCAACAGTACACCACTTCAAAGCTCATTAGTATCTATTATTAATGAATTAATATCCAATATCTTTGATAGACCCAGGCTATCGTTAAAAGTTCTGGACTGAGAGTTAACTTCATTGGAACCTCATTTGGGTGGTTGCGTCTGAACTTCCATTCGAGTGACTTTTCACAGATAATTTGAGCAACACTGAGTCTTAGCAGCACTCTCAGCTGCAGCACTGTGAACTCTTTATCCTGTCATGCTCATAAAGTTCATGAGGTGTCTGTGAGGCGTTAAAAGCTCCTGAACTGCACAACTACAGCTGGCCGGTCTGATAACAACTGTGCAGTTCAGGTACAGAAAGAAAGTCAATAAAGAGTGGCTGTGGGCTGTTCTGGAAGAACAGTGAGTGGATGAGGATCACAAAAATATTTCACATGCAGTCATTACCAGTTATGTACGTTAAACATTTTTACGCAGTTCGAATAAGAAGTGAAAACCTTAAAGGATTATTTAAGAGCGTTGAGTACAGGCCAAACAAAGTGCGTTTCTATTGTCCAAAACTGGTGATTATTGGAATTAATTAGGGCCTCCTGCTATAAATACTAATACAATATGTAAACTGCAAATGTGTACAAGTTGCTGGCTCGAAATAGCCATGAACCATATTTGTTTATTTAACCTTATTTGAGTTTACATCATCAGTATAAACAAAAGAACTTGCATAAGGAGAAATTTTGAGTAAAGAACTAATGCATTGTTAGTTTAGGTCATCTCATGAGACTGTCAGACAAAAGAGAAAAAACATAGAATAGCATTACTGTCTTTTGCGAATCGTATGTCTCTTCCCCTGTGGTAGCTGGGTTAGGCTCAAGCCCCAGTCCCACCCCGTGGCCCTGACAAGGTTATGCAGAAAAGAACGGATGGATGTCTAGTAAACACTGTACAACATGTATACAAACATACTGTACCACATCCACTGCATTCAGACTGAGCAGTGATCTCTGAAGCTGTATAGTGAAACTAACACAAGTGCGAAAAACTGCAGTTCCTCAAACTGCCACTGGGGACTGGGTCCAAAAGCGAGATGCAGAGCCCACAGATTCTTGTGTTAAAATCCTCAATACTACAGATTAAAAGGCAAGTTTATAACCTGCACAAAAAAATATAGTTAATTCATACTGACTGTATTGTGGGTAAATGTTTACCTAACTTACTAGCTTACAAAAAGTTTTTATTATTATGAAAGCACCCAATCTGAGTCACAGGTAGGTGCTAACCCATGTGATAAAGTGCATGCATTGATAGACGGTACTGTAGATGTCTGCTACTCTGCTGGACTTAACCACTGCTTTCAAGACTCTGAACTGAAACTCTGAGAGGACATTTGGTAACATTTTAATGCAATTATTGTACAGTTCCTAATAGGTCATCCAAAAAGTCTGTGCTCCATTTTTGGTGAATTAAATTCTACCATTTTATTGATATGTTACTAAGTAGCAAGTATCTGGTTGTCTGATGCACCCCTGCAGTTTATGGAGGGCTTTAGCTGATATCACTGATCAATGCATTCATGCGAATGTGGCCTCTTCTAGCTCCAAAAACAAGATGGCCAGAATGCTAAAATTGGGGCTTCACAAATCAATGTGAGATATCATGGTTGTTAAGAAGGCGGGACTAAAATGAGGAAATAGAGAGGATTAAGAGGATTTTGCAATGCACTGACACTTCATCACTATTTTTCTCCAGGGTTGATCATAACGTAGAAAGGAATGTGGACTTTTGTTTATCATGATTGGCTATCATACCTTACTAGATGACGCTACACTGCATAGTTGAGTCATATCCAATTTAAACCCTTGAAGCCCTCTTCTTCAGCACTCTTGCTGCATCAACACAGTGGCCTCATTAGTTGGGTTTGTTTCAGGCAGTGCTGTTGTCTGTCTAAACAAGGTTTTAACCATCAGAACTACGTGCTTAAGTTAAATCCAACCTTAAAACCAAAACCACGTCTGTACCCTCAAACAAGTCTTTGAAGAAGTAAAGGCCTTTTAACAAGGCCTGAAACTCAAATTGGCCATAACAAAAATAGACTAAAGAGCGCAAACACGATCAATGCACAGAAATCTCTCAGAGCAAGACGTGGCTTTGTTAGTTTGCGAATGGCCAAAGGTTATCTGTAAGAAAAAGCAGTGGGCTCATGTAAGATGCACAGACTTATATTTTAAGACAACATAAACTGCTTGAATGGTTGCTCGCTCCAACTAGCAGGGTCACAGACTCAGACAGGAGTATGAGGATGAACATAAAACAAAGATGCAAAATTGTCCCCTTTTCCTCTCACATGCTCACGTTCATGAAATAAAACACCAAGGGCCCTCTGTGCGCATGTTAAACAATACTCTGACTGTTAACAATCAGGCATAAATTAGCAGCCACGGCCTCTACTGTATTTATTCTGGTAATTACCTCCCAGGAGGGCACACACGTACACACTTGTAGACACCACAGCGTGGCATGGCACACTTGCAGTGCACCAGCTCGTCGCCTCAGAGTGTGCGAGGGAGGCAGGCAAGGAAGGAGGGGTCGGTAGACATCCCATCAACATTGCATGTGTGTGTGTGCGTGCGTGCGTGCGTGCGTGCGTGCGTGTGTGCGTGTGTGTGTGTGTGTGTGTGTGTGTGTGTGTTTTTCTGCACACACATGCCCAGAAACATATGCGTGCAAGAAGAGGACTTATTTGTTCCTTTGATTGTGCGCAGGCGCTTTAAACCATATAAATCAGTGAGCTGATAAAAGCTAATCATTCTCTTCCATTAGGGGACAGCGACCTCTAAGACAGATAGTGACTGATTGATTGACAGTTCTGAAAGCGTTACAGATTCAAATATCAGAGTTCAATAAAAACTGACAAAGAGGAGTGAAACAGCTAGACTGTCAGAAAAGGAGAGAGAGAGACAGGAAGTAGGAGGAAAAGAGACAAGAGAGTAGGAGAGGGAGACAGAGAGAGACGGGGACACAGGCAATGACAGCCACATGAAATCTCATCTCCATTTTTGACAATGGGGGAACCATCTGAAGAGCAGAGAACAGAGGGAGGAATTTAACTGCTTTCATCTTGTCATAATTATCTCCAAGAAGCCACATGAAAGGGAAAATCTGTGTTTTTTGTTTATAAATTAGAGAACAAGGACATTTTCTGTGACAACTTTGATGGCATTTTTCCTCTGTGCATGGTTGAATAGTCCTGAGCTAATGATCCCTTCTCTTCTTAAAGGGGTGAAAAAAAAGCACTGATAAAAATTGCAATAAAAACGACACTAAACACAATTTAGCAAATGAACGGAGAGCCGAACTGTCATAATTCAGAGAGCATCATTAGCAAAATTGCTTCAATTGTTGTGCACTCATACATCTGCATAAGCATCTCCCAATTCCTTAGCATCAATGCTAATAACCGTCGACCAAAGCTCGCAGAAAAACAAACATAACATGCCCATCTGGAGAGAAACAGCAGAGCGGTTGGCCTGACTGTTAGTGTAGTGGGTGCAGCAGGGGGGTTATTTCTCTCTGAGGCTCAAACATCATTAAAAAAAGCTGAGGTCATTTCTATGATCCATGCAGTTGGGCTTTCATGGGCAGATCAACAAATGGAGGCTGAAACCAATGGCAACAGCAATCAATAGTTCCCTTCAAGACACACAGGAGCACTCTGGGTATCCATCAATCTCCATCTTCAGACAGGAAGTTAACCACAAACTGAAAATAATAACTGCATGGTTTAGTCGGCTCTTTGTTGCCACAACAACTCTTCGCTCATACGCTATCGGCACCAAGTGCTTATTTATTTTACCGGAGAATGTGTGTTTAAACGTCAATGCGACAATTAAGGTCAGTCATTACTCCCACAAAACCCTGAAAATGATGCAGAGTGCATTCAAGCACCTTCAGCGAGACTAAAGCATTGTTTCATCATTTATTCTAGTAGAGGAATCTTCATGGTTTATCATTTTATCTATTTGTTTTACTATGCGTATCTGTTCAGGAATATTTGTGAACATTTTTTCCTCCACCACAGCATGTTGAACTATGTACACTCTATATTTACCTTCCCCAAGGAACTTGTGTTTTTGGTACAGTTTACCTGAATTTGTGCCTTTCTGTCTCTAAAAACAATAGTTTGAAAAGTTTTGAATGAATTCTGGTTAAACTTTGTAGGGGTATAGAGTAGGGGTGCAACGATACACGAAATTCACGGTTCGGTTCGATACTTTGGTGTCACGGTTCGATATTTTTTCGATACAAAATAATGTTCATGCCTTTTTAATTTGTCATTTATTAAAATTATAAATATATATTTTAACTCAAAAGTACAGTTATTAAATTTAATGTTGCTGAAACAAAAAAATAATAACAAAAAAAAAAAACTATCTGATTGAGAAATCACTCATCTTTGGAAAAGAGAGTTTATTACAGAGAAATGGCTCTTTCCAAAATAAAAGCTATACTATACGCTTCTTCTGGGGTTTATTCTCAGCAGCAAATTAAACATATCAGGTCCCCATAAGGAGAATCATGTGCTAACGGCTGTCTAAATGACTCGGGTAAAGTTTGTAGCATGCGTGCTTGTTGTTTTTGTCTGCTTCCACTTGTCTTTGCACTAGGATGATGTTGGTGTAAATGTGCAGTCATATTCATTGTGTTCCCACTAGTGCTGTCAGCGTTAATCTGAAATGACGTTAACGCCACAACACGGCAAATCTCCGTTAACGAGTTACCACGGATCGCCCCGTGCGTGGGGCTGGACGGCGTCAACACGTTAACAAGCTAACTGCGCTAACGCACTAGTTCCCACCAATTGATGCATTGCGTGGCACATCCGACATACTGTTTTACTTTTGTCCATGATGCGCTTCATCATTCCCCCATCAGGGTCACATGAAAACCAAAATAGGTCCAAAGGCCAGATCTGAATGAGGGTGGGGGAGGTTCAGTTTTGGGTAGCGTTAAGGCAGTTGCCATGTTGTAACGAGCTTAGCTTCTGTCTTGCTAGCTTGTGCTGCGCTCAGTGGATCTGCACTCGATAGTGCAGCCTAGGCGGAGTAGTCGAACGCAGATCCACTGAGCGCTCAACACAGACAGCATTGTCAGAAGAAAAGTTGATAAAATAAATTTTTAAAAATTGTATTGTTCGATACATATGCGTACCGAACCGAAAGCACTGTATCGAACGGTTCAATATTGATACGAGTATTGTTGCACCCCTAGTATAGAGTGAGGTCATACTAACAATTCGTTCAGATTTGGCTCACATTCACTCTTCACCCCAAAGTCAAGTTGAAAAAAAGCCTTAGAAATTATGATTCTTACAAGTTATATGTGTATATTGTTTGGTATTTGGGGATTTAAATGTGACATTACAGTTTGCATCCAAAGATCATGTCACATATGACCTCTGACCTCTGATTTCACATCTCCCTTTCTTTCAAGTTGACCCTAAAATTTGCTACATCTTTAACATATTGTCAAGAGAAAGAGAATGAGTTAGTGAGAAATATGCTGTAGTATAATATTAGAAAATAAGTTCAAGTTATTCATGTCCAGTTACTTAAAAATCAGTACTTATTACTGATTACCTACTCCTTTCCCTGGCTCACAAAGCATGTTGAGAGCCAAGGCATAACACACACTGATCATGCCCATCCTCTAATGCCATGGAAACGACACTCCAAACAATTTTGGAATGTAGGGGTCGCCATACAACAAGGGGGCGGGGCCACCAACTATCTCGGAAAACACCCTGCTACTATCAGGTAAGCTATATGTGTGTGTAACTAAAATACACATTTCTCATGCTACCCCCTGTTTACTGCACTAGAAACATCTTAAAATCCATAAGGGCATTACACACCATCAATCCTGCGATGGATAATTTGCAGAACAGCTCCACGTCTAAATTTCCTAAAAATGATAAACTGAAAAAGAGCTGGATTGATTTTTTTCAACAAACACATTTATAAAATGCTTTTTTTTTTTACAACAGGAAAAGTTTATTAATTTGATTCACATATAATCCACTGTTAGTGGTGAACAGGTCAAGATGTCACTGGGCTTTTTCCTCCAATCACAAACTGTTATCTTTGGAGTACATACCCCAATGCCTACATGCATGTGCAAGCTACCAATTGTTCTTATGCATAGTTGCTAATTTAGCTTGCAAAAACCTTACTATAATAAGCTTTAATATGTTGTGTATGTATGTATCTCTGTTAGCTAACTGCTCCTAGACGTAATAATCAATAAAACTTACTCTTAAACTAGCAGGACTATTAACATCTATTTAGCTTTTGTGAATTATTTTTATAACACTAACATTTTTACAACTTATATATATTATTCATATTGCCTGATCTCAAAATAAATAGTGGCAAACCAGCGCCACAGGCCAGGCAGTATGGATCATAAATCTGATAAGGAGTTGCTGTAAACTTTGGGATCTTATGTTAACAAAGTTCATATTTATAAAGAGTTGCAAACTGTCCACACCACAGAAGCATCTGCAAAGGAAAAAATATTCCCTGTCTCAATGCACATTGTGATTCCCCCTCTTTATACTGTGTGGCTCGGTTAAAATAGATTCAGGTATATTTTCCTGCTGCTGTCCTGCTTAGGGCTGATGCAAGAGCTGTCAATTAGTGACTTTAGTGGACACACTCCCAGCATTTCAGCATCTTATTTTTTATTATATTTAAGCCTCATTTTATATACTTGCCTTTTCTTCAATCAAACCGCTAACTGTCGTAAAAATCGATCATATTTATTTAATTGAGGGGGATGACTGCATAGTAGTAGTAGTTCCATGTATTTATTTAGGTGTAATTGTTATTTAACTAAAATCTGATTTTATAGACTTACATATAACTTCTAGTTTGTGCCATTATCAGATATTTTAAACATCTTTTTGAAAGAATGTTAAAACCATCTGCAAAGGTTCCTCACAGTTTTGTGGTGGAAACATGCTAAAAAACATAGTCATGCAGGTTTAGACCAGACACTTACCAGTCAGAGCCAATGCTAACTGGCCCAATCCAGCCCACTTCCCCACTGTGCCTCCTTTAGTGTGCCAACTGCTGAGCCATAGCTAAAGGATACCAAAGAAACACTTCATAAAAATGCCTGTCATCTATCACCCAAATCACACATAAACATTCCTTGTTTTTGACTGATTTCCAGTGCTAATGCTGTGAACCGAATGTGTTTTTTCCCATACAGCTAAAGCGTTGTTAGTGCTGTAATCAGTGCTCCAACCGAAGCCTAATGTGGCCAAAGAGGATATGAAGCTGTGCCAAAACATGCACAAGGCAGACCGAATCTAATTAATGTTCATTAAATGTTAAAGCAGGGGAAACGGCCAGGTTAATTTCTGCTACTGTGCCGGCCTCTACTTTGAGGCAGTTGCGGTGTTCTTCCTTTCATTCAGTGCTGTTCTCATGTTTAAAGAGCGTTCACAAGGACAGAGCAAACTGAGCCATATGTCCTCACTCTCTGCACATTAGGCAGCAAAATCTCTGGTCATCCATCATTCCCTTGTAACAGAGGCAACAGACTGAGGGAGGGCAACATATTGCAGTATTGCAGCCACATATTGCAAGAATACCTTCACACAGACTGGGGGGGGGGGTGTGTGTGTGGGATATTTTGCAGATCGATGTTTCAGACTCGTATGACGCATAGTTGCTATCATGGGACTGTAAAATCTCTGCACCCTGGTCCTCTCTGTCCTGATTAGCCGTTCCAGCCATCTGTAGCCTGCTCACCTCTGACCTTTAGCAAAGGTCAAAAAGGTCAGGTGTCTCAGGTTTGACCATTGTTTCAGATAAGCACAGAGCGTCTGTCTTATTCTCGAACACACAGACGCATGCATATGCAAAAGCATGCACAGTGTTTTTTTCAACCCCCTAACAAATCTCGAGTTCTAGAAATTCATACAAAATAAACTTTTCAGATGGCTGGGCTGGACTTCACAACAGTTCTTCTCTATCCTGACCAAAATAAATATATAGAGAGCGAGAGAGGATTGCATAGTGCAACTGGAACTATCCGCAGAGACATCATGCAATATGCTAATCACTCTACAAAAGGGAGAGCGAGGGGCACAAAATCTGTGGGTGTTATACAACCAAACAGAAACCAAAACAACTCTGCAAAATACCAGTGAAAAGTTGTCTATGGGAATTAGACAAACAAGCAGCTACAAAACCAGCAAGGGAAAATGCTCAAGGTTTTCCTCTTCGCTTGGCGGTCATGTGCGTTTTGTTTCTCCATCACCTCTTTGCTGCCTTTCTTTTTTAGCCTTAATTGCAGTTTACAAGGAAAGGGTAATCACTTGTGAAACAGGGCGTGTTATTTTCTTGCCCAGAGTGTGAATCCTAAGCAGGCCAATCGCCATCTCTATTGCTCCATCTCTCCGCTGGCTGAATCCTAATGGCTGGATGGAGAGAAGGAGCACAGAGAGCGGGGAGAGAGAGAGAGGCTGACAGCGGGGCTTGACATGGGCATTAAATCATGCCCCGAGGAATCCTCCATCCACGGGCTCCTGACAGCCGCGCTGTCATCACGGCCAGGCCACTTCCTATGCCTCTTGACAACACTGGAGCAGAATTAGTCAGAGCATCAGATGTAAATTGGAGCTGTTCAAGGATGATAATGAGCACCAAGATACATGTCGGTGTCACTGACGGGACGCCATCATGATTGGCTGTCCCTCACACCACGCTCTATTAAGTCTAATGGTATTCAGGCCAGGTATGGGCAGAAGGCGGGCGCAGGGGGGAGCAGGGATGGACAGGGAGAAAGTTTTCTGTTGTGATCAGCTTGCTCTGTTTGTGCTTATTGGTTTCTGCAGGACCCTGTGGCCAGAGATGAGGACATCTACACAGGGTCTGCATGCAGCTGTCTACTCACTGACATGCTGTCTTCTGTGCTTATCTAAAACAAACAGCTTCTTTGTCATCTGTCAAACTTAACTCTAACATTGCACTCCTTTTGAGAAGTTTGTGCATACAAATTTAAAACGGCAGTTACTGTGAACTCTTCCTCATCAAATATTAGAAAAAGATTTATGTGGCACACTGCCACATGCTATAAACCAGCACTCCTAGAACAATATCAGTCTTATCCCAGTGTGAAGTCATGTGACAAATCCGCACATATACAGAGTCATTTCCATAATTTTTCAGTCCATTCGGCAAAACTCTTGGCTTGCTAGTTTCCTGTCTCCCGGTTCACTATGTATGCATGCAGTGTGTACCGCTTGCTAACATAATGCAGTAATAGTTGCCAGTGTGCCATTTTCCCTGCCCATGCTGAGGATGAGCCAGCCAGAGCCTGCCCCAGATGCATACATTTCCCATAATGAGGCAGGTGGCCTCGACAGACGGCTCGGTCGTGTGGGTGACACCGTGCACACCGCAACTCTGGGCATCTGACTGACAGACAGTGCCAGTCCCTTCCCTCCTCTGCTCTCTCTTTTCTCTCTCACTACATCTCTTTCTTTCTCTCCTCTCTCTCCCTCTTGCTTTCTCTTATTCATTTTCAGCTTGTGCGTGTCTGTCGTGTGTGCGTGCATGTGTGTGTTTGTGCTTCCCCGGCTTTGTTTCACACTGGGGTTTGGTAAATTCCTCTGCTCCGTGGCAATTTCAAATGAAGATAGCTGAAGGTCATTAATTGAACTACCGCTGCTGTAACAGGGTAAAACTCACTGTAATTAAGAATGAATAAATAATTGATTATGTATATTTTCTTGTAATTGGCTCCTCGTTACCCTTCTACATGGTGAATGCTAATTGATGCTGGGAGTTAATTATCATTTCACTATGAAGTTAGCAGTATATCCAGAGAGATGCTGAAGATGAATCACCAAGGTCCAATCATGGCTATATCTATAATCGCCAAGGTCACCCCCCCCAAAACCCTTTTGCACAAAAAAAGAGGAGTGGTCAGAACATAGAGTGATACAAAATGCCCTGCCAGCCACCTAATTGAGAGTATTTAGAAAACTAGCACAGGAAGTGGTAAATGGCAAGGATTAAGCCAGAGGCCCTAAGCAAGAAGATCTATTAACAAGGATTCCCCAAGGCCTAACTAAAGACTAAAGATTAAGTCTGCAATCTGAATGTAGGGCTAGAAACAGAAGTTGCAAGCTGATTAAATAAAATCACAGTTTCATCTTCAGATAAAATACTTGCAGAAAGACACAATTAGTAATATTAATCAAGGGTAAATGTGAAGGATTTGGCAAGCAGTTAGAAGCTACTCAGTCCACTCGCTGATGCTCTTATCTTTTATTTTAGATGTCTGAAAGCCTGACTGGAATTAGAAATTTTCCTCATTTTTTAGTATAATAATTACCACCTAAAATAATACAACTATGCACTTTTTTTGTCCAAACTGGGATAAAACATTTGTCTTAATAATTATAGGTAAAAACTGTTTGTCTCACACTGTGGGAGTATCCAGTGTTTTAAGCGTTGGGGGTCATTTTGCTGGCATGGTTTGTGTCCATTTGTCATCTTAAATTATACTGTATTCTTTGAAGAAAAATCTATATTGATGTCCCCATCCATATGAGGGTCACTGAATGCTACAGCACACTATTAAGCAACATGGCTCATATGCTATGGCGTTCAAAGTCAGCATGAAGACCCTCACGTGTTAGATAGTGCTCTCAACTACCAAACTGTGATGCTTTTTCCTTTCACTTGTCACCTGTTTGTATCAACACTGAATATTCAAACCACTGGGTAGACTTTGTGTGTCAGCTGCTGAGGGACTCGTTGCTCAGTTGTACTGACTGGTCTAGCCTTGTATAACCTAACGACAATGAAACAAACATGTTTTTCTGTCCTTTTTTTCCTCCTCTTTATTGACGATTATGTCTTGCAAGCAATTGATGGCATCTACAATATTTAACCAGTCAGAAAGTGCAAGCTACTGAGCTATGCTGCCATGATTTTAAGTGGAAAGTTGAAGCTGCTGCTCTTCATAGCTTTCTTACTCCCACTAACTTTAACTGTTCCCACAAAATTAGTGCTGTGTTAAGCCCACATTATATTTTAAGGGGATGTCTACAAGAAAGTATGCAGTTCGGCTCCATTATGTCTGTCAATTATGTCATAACAATAGGAACCATTTATTTACACACAACTATAGTTTTGCTATAGGCACAACTATAGCTAAACTTTTATAGCTGCAGAGGTCATGTATGGTGTTGGCCAGAGGGGCCGATGGCGCGATATGGCAGCCTCGCTTCTGTCAGTCTGCCCCAGGGCAGCTGTGGCTACAACTGTAGCTGCCTCCACCAGTGTATGAATGTGCGAGTGAATGAATAGTGGTATTGTAAAGCGCTTTGGGTGCCTTGAAAAGCGCTATATAAATCCAATCCATTATTATTATTACTATACTAGTCTATATAGCCGAGACTAGTGTCTAAAGTCAGCCCACTGATGGGGGACAGAAATATTTTTCAATATTACAGTTTTGAGACAGTAGTACTAACAGGACAGGAGGCAGAGCTGAAAATGGTAAGATTGTCACTGGGATTGACCAGGATGGACAGGATTGGGAATGAGTATATCAAAGAGACAGCTCAGGAGGAGCATTTTGGAGACAAAGTTAGAGAGGCAAGGCTGAGATGGTTTGGACATGTGAAAAGGAGGAATAGTGGATATATGGGCCAGTGGATGGCATGAGGAAAAGACCTCAGAGAAGATTCAGGATGTCAGGAAGGAGGACACGCAGAGGTCTGGAGTGATAGAGGAGGATCCTGGGGATAAGATAAGATGGAGGCAGGTGATGTGCTGTTGTGACTCCTAAAGAGAGCAGCCGAAAGAAGAAGAGGATGTTATAATTAATGTATAAATGATATACAAGCATGAAATCATAAGCTATGTCTCAATTGACAAAGTTTCCCTAACTAGTTCTACCATCGTTTAGATATGTTTATCCAATCCACTTGAAATCATCTTGGATCACACAGGATCTCTCATTTATCATCATGCAGAGAGTTTTGTTCGCTCTGGCTGCAGCCAGTGCTACAGACATGAAGTTTTATTTAATACTTGTGTAACCCTGTTTTACTGCTCAAATTTAGACTGAACAATGACGACTTGGTGACTCCATTTTACAAAATAGAAATTAAACCATGTTAATGCTCATGAAAATAAATGACACTTCATTAATTTAGATAGCACAAATAACAGTGTCAAATTTTTGTTTTGTCTAAATAATGACTCAAGTCAAAACAAACATTTCATTGACTTTAAATACTGTCATGTGGACTTCTATGTGAGCCAGAGTAAAAAGACAGAGAGCCGAAGTTCCACTTTCTCTAATAAGTTGCTCAGTTAGAACGGAGGCAGCCATCACCATCTGTGTCAGGCTTCCTTAATGGAGTCTTAATGTGTCCAGCAGTGAACAGAGAGGACCACAGACTCTTATCCTCTTCACACTGTTGCCTTGCAGGACCCCTTCTGTCTGTCTATCCCACTGACTGAGGCATCCTCTGACTTGCCTGAATTAATTTTCTACAACAGGCCAGAGGAGCTGTGTCAGCAGTTCATAACCAAGGCAAGGGCTGCAGATTTTAGTACGTCTGGTCTATAAGCTTGCATGTTCTCTGACAGTCCTGTCATGAAACTAGAGGACAGAGACGGTCCTCTGCTGCTATTACAAAAGCCCTGTGTGATCAGCTGACTCTCTGGGATTGCTTTCAGACCATGGATAAGACCAGAACTGGGGACAAGATATGTATGCGTAGCTGGAATAATACAGTGACAGAGAAATACACTGTGAGCTGGAATGTAACACAGAATTTCTGGGATTTATACAGCAAGAAAATGCGTATATTAGCACTTACTTTTTACTGTCTGTACAGTAAAATACTCTTTTTTTCCTGGAAAGACTAAGGCTTAATCCTTAATCCTTCCTGCTAGTCAGCATCACCAGACAGGTGCATTGCATTGTACTGTAGCAAGCAACATATTTCTCTTTTTCTGTTTTTGGATGCGTTGTTTTCGTCTTTGAACGCTCCCTCCCTGGTGTCCTCCCGCTGCTTTCTGCATGTTTAATGTATCAGTCATTCAGGTGGGGAGTGACTGTTATGGCATTGTCTTTTAGAAGTGAAGAACTCGCTGTTTTCCAGCTGCCGCGCCAGGTGTAACTGAAATTGACACGTCTTTCGATACATGGCGGAAATATGTTATTGGAAGAGACGTCTTTTATTCTCCAGAACTTTACATCACACACAATCTTGGCCGAGTGCTCTGATCTGTATCCCTCTGTGGATAAAGGGGAGGGCAGGGCTGCACATGTATGTGTGTGCGAGTAAGTGCATTAAATAAATAAGTCCAAAGGCAAATCGATTAAGTTTACTGGGGAAAGTTTGCAGAAAAAACAACATATGATGAGAAACCACAATATTACATGCGGCACTGTGACGGCATACGCTAACGCTCTGTGCACCGAGTTATATACCACCTTTAACTAGGTTCACAAAGTGCGTCAAAATGTGTTTCTCATTACCCAGTCACACACACTCACACACCAGAGTGACTGCGAGTATGAGTGTGTATCCTGGCCTACTATAGGGAACAACTTGAGGTTGAGTTTTCTCCTGCCCAAGGGTGCTTTGTAATGAGAGGGGCCAGGATCGCACTGCCAACCCCGAGTTTAGTTGACAACCAGCCTTTACCACCTGAGAAACAACTGTTGTTCAAATTTCAGACAGTGAAGCACTTTTCTCTGTATAATTTAATAGCCTTTTAGGGTTTGAAGGAAGACTGGGAGAAAATTTGATAATATAACACAATGGAAGCAACAGCAGATTCAGGAAAAAGGCCACAAAGGACCAAACAGCAGCAGAGAATCCAAGAAAGGAATAGCATTGCTAGAAGAGATTTTACTTCACTAATATCTATACAATAAATTATGCTCTTGTCAAATTCAAGGAATATATTCAAAGTGAGTCCATCAAAGCAGAATACGTTCTCTGGTTTCATGAAACCACATACACTGATGTGCAGAAGCCCTGCGGCTAGTCTTACTGTCTGAGCATCAATAGTGCCCTGGGCTCTGGGCCGAGCCTGCCTAACACCTGGACTGAGGCCTAAGCTGCTATGGGGCAGGTAAGTGAAGCAGGCAGAAAATGAGAGGATACTGATCCTGGAAGTGTTGCACTACTTGGATCCAAGCACAGAGGGTTTCAGCCCAGGATGTTTGAACATAATGTCATTCAGTAAGTGCACACTGGCTTCTATTACAAGCACGTCTCTGCTGGAAAGCCTCAGAACCCTTCCGGATGTTTCCTGGCCCTGATCATCTTGCTTAGATGTGTTCTTTCTGGCCTGGTGAGTGTGATTTTATCTTGGATTGGCATGACACATACGAACGCAGGCCGGGGTGTTTGAACTTGAGCTTGGCTTCGTCCAAGGCCTCAGCTCACCGTCATACACACACAGACGCACACACTTTCTCTCACTCCTGGCCTCTCTCACTCCCTTGCGGCCCTTCATCTCTTTGTTGGAGTATGCATAACCATTGAGAGGGTGCCAAACTGGGCTGAGCTTGAGATGCTGATACAGGAGAAACCCGTGCTATCCCTTTAATGAGTACACACATGCACACACACTTTGCAGTGCGTGGCTATTAGGCACCAAGAACAGGAGGAAAACTATTTGAAAGTGAATTTTAGATTTCCGGTGGTGGAGCTCTGCCTGGGAGTGGCAGCCGAGCAGAGGCGCAAGCAGTGCGCGCGCACACACACACACACACACACCTCATACACCTCACTGTTTCAGCTCTAGTTGCTCTCGCACACAGCATGGATGATCAAAAGAGGCCAACGGCTGCCGACCATTATGCCAATGACACTTTGAGTAAGAGTCCAGAGAGTGCAGCGACATGACAGCCATTAGGGATTGAAAGTGGGACTTTAAAGGAGGACTGAAGGATAACTGTCAGTACAGAATCAAAGGCAGAAAGTGAAATCTTCATAATGTATTAAACTAGAAAATTCCTGCTCTAGCTGTCTCTCTAAGCCACTTGCTCAAAAGTATCCCATACAAAGCTACACCAATCAACTCCCCAAAAAACATTAAACAGTCAGGAACAAAGGGCTGATGAGGGGAGTTCAGAGACTGGCACTCTGTAAATGAAAGCGAACAGCGGTGTGGGCCATTGTGCGGGTGGTAGACAGATAGATCATTAACGACTGGACTGGGTTGCTCTCAGAGCAGAGGACTACTAGTAGCAAGCAACTCTAGCACTGCACCTCTGTTTCCCCCCCGCTTAGATCCAGCTGACAAATGTGACTGAACCAGTATGGCAGCGCAATTAAAGCTAATGGATCGCACTCTGTGACAGTCACAAAGAAGATTCAAACTTTTATCAAAAGCACCGCGAGAAGCTTTGTCACCATGCGTTTAAAATGTAGTTTCACACGTTTACGATTCCTGAAATAGTTAAAAATCAATAAACTGGACGCAGATAAACTCCATGTCTTCCAACTTTGATTTATCCACTCACTGTATAATTGACAAAACAGAGGGCAGCTTCAAGTGTGTTGCTTTAGTGCTTTCTATTGCTGAAAACAAGGCCTTCTGTTGGCACTGACCAAACACTGCTGCTCTCTCAGCTTGGCAGAAAACTGCCTCTAATGTGTCTCTCTGTCGCATAATCAGGGATTTCACACTCTAAATCTTTGATCTGGGAGAACCCTCTCTGATGGGAGAACCCTCCAACTGCTACCACACACACACACACACACACACACTATACACACACACCCTCTTGGATCTCTGATCTCCCTCCAATTAATGATGTCAAATGAGTGTGTTTACAGGCTCATTAGATTACTGCTGCAGAAGTAGAGCACCACCCTGCATCATCACTGTCTTGACACAGTCCTTGGAGGGAAGCCTGATGGCAAAGCACCAAAGTACTATTGCCACCACAGTCATAGCTGTGGGTCTGTGTGCTAACTGAGCCATGATGGCACAAGTCCACACAGGCATACTTACAACACACATACTAGATGTCCTACCCAGCTGGACCACTTTATTGGCTGTTCAGGGCCGGTTAGGCCGCAGCCAAGCAAATCCCCTAAAGAACTCCAAGGGCTCTGAGACAAAGGTCTAGTCCAAGGACTAGGCACAGACTGACAGGTGTGTATATTTTCCTGGGAGAAGGAGGCGGCTTTATAAAGAGATAGCTGATAGAAGAAACAGAAAATGTATGAAAAAGCAGCAGCACTTATCTATTCCAGGGAACAATTTTTCCTGTTTCATTTATTGCCCAATCGGTTTTCCCTTCACAACTGCTTGTTACCATGCAAAACAGCAGGCAGCCCTTAAAAAGACCTCATGCACTCAGCTGTGGACATCATGCAGGCTGAGTTCAGTACATCACCACTGCCCCCTGTTGGGCTGGAGGTCAGCCTTAACCCCCCCAACCAAGAGTGCCACAGGCCCGCACTCTCACCTTAGCGCTCATTGAGGAGCTCGTTCAGGCCCTTGCTTTTCAACACGAGGTAATTATGACACTAATGAGAATAGTGTGAATCAGAGGGTTACATGCAGACAGGAAGACGGCTCTGACGTGCTGCTTCAATTACAGAACAGTCTGTGCATGTAGAGCCCGAAGACGAAAGGGTGTGAGAGCAGTGAAGAGGATGAAAGGGTAGGAGAGGAAGGAGCAAGTACAGCCTTCCTAATTCTTATTTAAGACCTGTATCTGTATTCAACAGCACCTAGCAGGTGAGTAGTGATGTAATCATCGCTTTAATGTGGTAGTAATGATTCTCAATCTGCAGCATTTACCATTAACAGTAAAACACACATGAATGCTCCAAATGCAAGTAGAAAACAAAAGGTGTATTTTTTAAACCAGGATTGGGACCAGTCGCTATGTCCTTACATTCAAGGTGCTGACCCTGATTATGACCCTAAGGAAACTGTGTGAGGATGTGGGCCAGGTCTGTATTAGTGGCTCCTAGTCTCATGGCAAAGCCTGAAATTCAGTCTGTTCTTTTGTGTGCATTGGCAGGAATTGACTTTGTGCAGGTACAAAGTGTGTGTTTGCACTACACATGCCAACTGAGCTGTGCCACTCAGGCAAGATAATAATCAAAGCTTTAAAATAAGTGTTTTTCTTTGTATTTTAAGCTAAAGCACAATCTTTTCATACCCTAAAAAAGGTGTTTTCATGTCTTTTAGTAACAACTAAAGGGCTAAGCAAATGAACATGTGCTGGAAGTGTAGAAAAAGAGTAAAAGAAGTTTAAAAAAACATTGATCCCACATGGGATTCCATGTCTAATGAATAACACTAAGTACTAAATGATACTGGATACAAATGATCCATGATGGCATGAATGGTTAGATACAGAAACTGCAGTTAAGTAATTGTGCTTAATCTATTCTCTTTGTTTGTGTTTTAGTAAACAAATGGCATCGAGATCACTGCGGTGTCCCTCTTCATGTCGCAGCCTTTCGAGCTGCTGGTAACATAATGGTGGCTCATCTAGGATGTGAATACTTAGGACACATTCAGCTAAAGGCTGTGTGTGTGAGAGTCTGGTAGCTTTCTCCTTAGGGAGTTTGGCTAAAGAAAGCATTTCCTGACAGTCTCTGTGACATGGTGACCTCAGCTGAAGTGACATAACCTGTGGCAGAGAGTGCTGGCTCAGCAAACACTGCGCTTAACAGTCACTCAGACATCACAATGCTCACACGCCCCGAGGAAAACACACAAACACACGATGCCCCCCCACACACACACACACACACACAGACCGAGAAGTGACAATGAGAGTGACAAATACCTCTTTCAGATATCACACTCAGCCAGTCTACAGTTACACACTAAACAGAACTATATGAACAGTGGGAAGAAGCACAAACACACACAACAGCCGGGCTGGCACATTACTATTCTATTGAGGTTTAGCAGCACTACCTTCTCCTCCCACTGGGAATTCGATAAGCAGGAAAATCACTGTATTTTTCACACACACCACACGCACACATATCCATAATTTTCCTGCTGCCTTCAATCTTCCAGTCTTCTCCCACAAATACTCCCATCTTGTTTAGAAAAAAAATACTGGTCCTCACAGACTGGCTCATATTAGAGCCATTACGGCTGAGGCGCCTTTTTTGGCCTGTATGTTTTAGGCCAGGCATCTTTTTTCTATCCTCTGGTCCTCTCTTATCTCGTTACACACTGTTCAGGCTTTGTGGTTAAATTATGTATTAAGGTCAATGTCAAAACACGGAAGATGTGTAATCTGCAGGGAGTTTCCTTTTATTCATTATTACAGTGAAGGCTGAGCACAACTGTCAGCCAGCCACGTTTGCGCTCAGCATGGAAGCTTATGTGCTCAGCGGGGCCCTACCAAGCCTCTCTCCCTCACTCTCCTCTCCCCTTCTCCAGCTCTCCCATGGCCTCCCCCCTCATACACACCCTCTTCATCCTTCTCCTCCTCTCCTCCTCCTGGGCAGACCCCAGATAGGTTTATCCAGCTAACCTTCACACTCTGGGATCTCCCCCTTCTGCAGTGCCAGTTTGAGAGCTGTCAACCCACCTATGCCAATCTGAAAAATCCAAAGGAGAAAAAATGTGCATGCTGGAGACCAAGGGAAGGAATGAGGAAATGTAAAGGGAGGGGGGCTTGTTGGGAAAGACGAGGGTGTCGTGCCATTCGCTTGTAGTTTAGGGAATTCGTCTAATCTGGAATCATGTCAGGATATTGCGAGGTTATGTGAGGCACTCCCTTTCCCACATCCATGTGTACCCATGCTTGCACATGAATGAACAAGCAAAAAAAACAACAACATAGAAAGAAACAGAAAGAGAAGCAGAGTGAGAGGTTGTCAGTGTCTTATGCTCTTTGTTTATATTCAAGGGAAACTGACATTATGTGTTGACAGGATAAGCTATCATCTCATTGGATTTCTGCTGTCCTCCACAGAGACTTGGATCTGGGGGGTTCGCGCCTTTCCTCTCTCCTGTCTCGCAACAGCTCAACATTTGACCCCCTGTTTTCTCAATTGCTGTCAGTCAATGTCAAATCCTCTTTTTCTGTGTCAGATATGTACTGACAGCTTCGGCACAGCCAGCTTTGAGCACCCCGGATGCCTTTAACCTTCCCGTGCTTGCTTGTAGATCTCTTCCTCTTAATGGCTCACGGGGGCAGGAAGCAGTTTGATGAATCTGGTCCAGCTTTGTTGCAGCCAGTGTAATTATCTTTCAATTAGATTAATTCGGTTAGGCCTCGGTCCCATTTACAATACTAACAGCATTCCTGGGAGGCGACCACTCTGTCATGTTAACTGTTACACAATTATCTCTGTAAGTGATAATAACTGCTGCTATTATCAACCATTTGACATGCAGAGATCCATAAATAAGCATATGCAACCAACATATTAGATTTAAGGAAACAGAATCATATACGCTATATATCCTTCAATTAAAAAATGGAGAGGAGAGCTGAGGGAAGTAAAAAAAAAAAGGATTAAAAAAAATCTTCAAAGAGAAAGCGCACAAGGCAAACAAAGCAGACAGCCAAGGTTATCTCGCATTTTTACCGCAGATGGAGTGAGTGATGGAGAAAGGTTAAGATACTCGGCACTACCCAGGCAGGGAAGCAAGGAGGCCAAGGTTGGCTTTCTTTTAAAAATAAAATGCACACTCTCTCTCTTCCTGCAGCCTCTCTCCTGGTGGTTGCATCTCGTCTCTCTCAAGCTCATGTGTTGTGCTTAGGAAAATGCCTCCTGACTGGTGGGCCTAATTACTGGCTCCTCACTGACCCGCGCCGGGCCGAGGCCTCGTCAGAACACTGATTCAACATGAGCCCTGCACCGGCCAGCACCTCACACTAATGAATACTAATGAATAATTATCACTTGCTGGCTGGCGCGGCGGCCCACTGCAGGGACACATGTTAACACACCCGCTTGTAGAGCTGCAGGAGAAGCGTAGAGGCCCTTACCCAGAGAACAGGCACCTCAACTGGTGCACAAGGCTATGCAGAAATATGCAAGTCTCCCCAAAGGGAGGCAGGGAAAAGCATACAACCCCTCAAGGTTAAACCGAAGTAACAATGAGTAGAGTGGAGCGCACTGACCCCTGTGAGGACTGTTTTGATTGTCATGACCTGTGTTAGGCTTAATGTATATTGGGGAAAGCTGTGGCAGTTAATACAGGTTAACCGCTTTGGTAAAATGATGAAATCTGTCAGACCAAGTGCAGAGTCAATGATCGCAGCAATGTAAACCTCTCCTTTGCTTCCTCCTGCTGTGTACTGTAGGTAATCTATACTTCAATATGACTGTGAAGAACTGCTTATTGGATTTCAAACAGGAGCCAAGAGATGGGGAAAACAGGCTGGAAACCTATGACCTAAAGTCAGCAATCATCATAAAATATTAAAACCAGGGCTGTCCAGATAGTCAGTTGGTTTGCTGCTCAGGGCAGGGTGTCCTCAGGTTCGATTCTTACTGCGTGTCATTTTTCAGCTTTGTCCTATCTGAAGTGTCTATTTAACAAGAGCACAAAATCATTAGGAAAAAAGAGACCGCAACAGGCGTACAGGAAGATTTCAGTAATCAAGGACAGTCATTTGTGGACAAAATAATCAATAACTCTTGGTATTATTATTCGGTTTGAAAACACAATATTTACTTCAACAGATCAGGATAGAAAAGTGTTTGTCTGTACATTCTTTACCTTTTCTGACGTACTATTGTGACAGTGTGATAACGGCAGTGGTGTAAAGCAAGCAAGCATGTTTATTTAGAATACTTAAGTTTTCAGGTATTTTGCATGCCTCATTATACTCCACTGGGGAAAAATATTACATTATTGTTTTATAATAAGAGAAACAATATTACTGTGTAATAAAAGTACAAAATGTCATAACATAACAAAAAAGTCATTTTGCATCATGAGCGGTCCTACTCCTACTTCAAGTGCTTTAAATGCACTCCTCTTAACTTTACTCATAGAAATATTATAATAACTGGTCTTTTACTCATATCCTGGTGAGATGGCTGTGGCTCAAGAGGCAGAGCAGGTCAGCTACCTAATTCTCATTGAATCTCTGGCTGCTTGAGTAAAATAAACCTCAAGTGCAAATGTGTGTAATTGTTAGATAGAAAGCACTTACTTTAAAATACTTCCAATACTTCCAAAACTATGCAACTATTCTGAAAGTCAGGAGTGCTGATAAGAACGTTTTGTTGTTATGCCCTGTGTGTGCCAGCTAAACAAAAAAATCCTCATTGCTCTTTCAGCTCCTCACGCTATCTTTAAAAATGTACAACTAATTATGTAGCACAACAGACAAACTGATAACAGTATGTGTTATATTGTCTTCTTTGCTATATTCAGCCAGCATATCGACACATTCCTATTATCGGATCACAAAGTATAATGTAGGTCCTGCAATTAGGGTACTTTTTCCCTGCTCCAGCAGAGAAATAGGCTTTAAAACTTGTAAAATAGTCTTTGAGTAAGTAGAAAACTAAAACGTTACTTGGTATTATTGATACATTTTTCAACTTTCTAACATTATGTCTTCATATGAACTGATGTGAATTAAAACATCAACAGCCAATTTATAACCTAAAGATAAAAATATTCATGTCAGCCCAAATTGCTCTTCCTCCTAAACTTTATAAATAGTGAACTTACCTGCTATTACATTACCAGTGTAAGTTCTTTGTCACTGCGCTGACATTTCTACGTGCTACATTTTTAGGTTAAATTATACTCAACTACCTAATACTGAGTGTAACAGTGTTTTCATGTGTGTGAATGTGGGTGCAGGAGTGTGCACAACACACTGGTTTTCCCCCTTGTGAGGAAATGTAAAACTTCTTGGTGTGTTATTTTTCTCCCCACCGTTTGTTCTTTTGATCTGTGTGTACATTATCTCCAGCTCTTTGAATTTCAATTTCACTGTCATGTAAGCTCTTTTCATCACAGCCGACGGTTGCAGCTCTAATAATATTCAACTTTTAGGTCACAGTGGAATGCTAATTAGATTGCTATTTTAATTAATATGTCCCTGCAGGTTTCCATATCAAATCAGTTTTAACACTGTATTGTGCACTTTGAGCCAATAAATTACAATGAATCCCCAAAATAACACCACTTCAAAAAAAGAGGAGGATTTTAAGGTGTACAGGAGCGGCGCTCGTTTGAACTGTGTTTACATAAATTGCTTATTGTTGCTTAATAAACTGCATAATATTAACCACATTGGGATGCGTTTGAAACTGTTTCAATAAGCCATGGTAGATGTGTCTATTTTCCACTAATAAATCCATACATGAACCTGCTCACGAGATAAAAGCCACAACTTAGCTGGTTATTTTCAAGGGCAGTATAGTGTTAAATGTGCTAAAGGGAGGGAGATAAGTGCAGCGGCTAGAATAGTACAGACTGTGTGTGTGTGTGTGTGTGTGTGTGTGTGTGTGTGTGTGTGTGTGTGTGTGTGTGTGTGTGTGTGTGTGTGTGTGTGTGTGTGTGCGCGCTGCTGGTGGTGGTGGCATTTAAGGGCTTAAAAGTGCTTCACTTTCCATCAGAGTGTCATTTGTCTGTCAGCACTTCTGTGTGTGTGTGTGTGTGTGTGTGTGTGTGTGTGTGTGTGTGTGTGTGTGTGTGTGTGTGTGTGTGTGTCACCCTGGATTCTCAAATGGTTGTTCTGTCCTGCAGCTCAGGGTGTCCCATTCATCATGTTGAGAGGAAACGGAGAGGCCTGGGATATGAGCACTGCTTTATTCTTCTCATAATCAAAGGTCATATTGGAGTCCAGTGTTCAAATTGCTTTACCTCACTGAAAAGACAGACACACACACACACAGAAACACATACAAATTAGTCGTTATGCCAATGATACCATGCCAAATATGCTCTGCATTTTCCAAAACAATCTGGTGTAACACCTGCACAGTGACCTCTAAGTATAATTTCATCTTTAAATCTCCATATGCATCGTTCTAACTTTATTGTTATAACTCTGAACTGTTATGATTAAAGGTTTTCATCCAACAATGTGTACTTCAATTATGTTTTTACTAAATTCAAATTCTTTCTGAGACACATGCTTGCTGCACAACCTCTTTAAGAACACGAGACCCAGTGCTGCTTTTGCACACTAACCAAAATTTATATTCATGGATGAGGAGGGTGGAGGGGCTATTTGGATGTTTATTATACTTTAAAATGAAGTAATCCGCATTTCGCTGCCTGCGAGGTAATTAATGTGGGGAAATCTTGAATTAAAGATGTAAATCCTGACACTTTGGCAGGGGGGCCGGTAAGGGACAGTGGTCTCCAAGGTCTAGATTATTCTTAGCGTATACCAATTAACACCATGTATCTTCTTTTATGTTCACTTCAATTAAGAGCCTTTACAATTTTTAAGTTCTTTTCTTCTCAGTAGTTAGAATGTCAGAGAGACTGATCAAAGGCATTAGCTGCCGTCCGCGCACCATAGGTAATGCTGTTTTGCATAAAGAAATCTGCATATTGCTAAGAAGGTTTTCATTTCATTTTGCATGAATTACAGAACCAGGGATGCTGTAGTAGATGGAGATGGAGAGATATGATTGTACACATTCACCAAAAAAAAAAAAAACAGAGAAACCTTTCAACACAGAATTGCCAAACTTTGTGAAATCTTGGAGGATTTTGACTTCAGCATCAAGGTGCCACTGTCGAGATGAAACAGACCAACACCAGTTGAATGCATTACTTCTTTTTTGGTTTGCTGTTGTTGTTCCACCTCATTCGGGTTTTGCAGGACTTCTGTTAAAATCTGTTCCTCACTATTAAGAGTGTTAATAAGTTAAAGCGCGTGCACAGCAACGTTAACACCCAATAACTCCAGCTCCTGAGGTAATCACGCTCTGATTTATGTGGGTGATTTTGGTTCAATTGTCTTACAAGGTTCCGCCTGCTTTCTAGATGACCATCTTTTAATAGGCCTGAAAATCAGGCTGTGTCCAATAGCTTTCCCCTCCATCGGGGATGCTTTTGTTTTTCCTGCTCTTTCATTTCTCTTTCCTTTGCATTACCTAGTTTTTACCCTGTCTAATAATAAATCACATAACATACATTGCACTTTGAGACCTTTCTCATTTTGTTCAAATAATTCAGTAGGACTTTGAGTTTTCGTAGATCTATTTACGTGTCCGTAAGCGCGTGTGTAATCTTTCACCTGTGCACAGCTAGTGCTGAAACTCTGCAAACAGATGCAGGAAGAACAAACAAACAAATAACCTGTTTGCTTGTGATAATCACTGCTACTTAATTCCATTACACTGTCAGCTACCAATAAATCAATGAGCAAATGAACTGACCGGCTATGAGGAATAGCCATCTATTGCTCGTCTGTGTTATTCTATTGATGTTCCACCAACGGCCGTCCTGGAGATATTGAATGCTCTTTAAGCGAAGTGCTGACATCATAATAAAAGGCCACCATGAACTGGCCGGCTGTGTGGTTTGGGAGCTTCAGGCTAAAGAGACGGACGGCCTCTGAAGAAGGAAGAAATGCAATCTTCAAAGTCAATACAAGCAAGTGCTCTATGTGGTCCCATTTACTGCACATAATGAAACTACAAATAGCCTCTTAAACAACGCAAACAAAGCACATACACAAATGGCACTGCAGTCAGAATAATTATACGATAACTGGAATGATAAATTATGTGTTTGGTGGGTTTTTTGACATTAGCATTACCTCTGACTTGTTTTGAAATCTGTCAGCTTAGTTGAAGTCTTTCCTAAACCACATTAAAAAGATCGAAATATGTGGAATATATATTAGAATTGACATCACATAGAGTTTATTTTTAAATGCACTCAAATGCACTTTCACCTCCGTGTGTGCGAATCTGCAACTGACTTTTCTGATGACAGTGTATTTAATCCATTGCTCGTGACATCATAAAAAAAAACGAAGGGCTGGCAAATTCAAACATCAAAACATTAAGTTGGGTGCTGTGTCTGTGCAGCCCTGTGTTTTCATAACCCGAGTGTCTCAAAGCATTATTAACAAAAATCTTTTGCTCAGCCTTGCATTTCTAAGGCCAATAAAAAGCAGCATGAAGAGGCTGCACTGGTGCTGACACAAGGCATACACAGCACAGACAGCCATCTAGTGTTGGAAATGAGCACATGCAGGAATCAAGTAAGGAGGAAAGGCACTTTACTGCATCCTATACGCTATGTTTACACCTCCATTTAGTTTTAAGGGCCACAAATGATGGATATTTTAGTTAGAGCAGACAAAGGGAAAAATATTTCAATGAACTAACAAAGACTGGATTAAGCGCCGAGTTATTTGTTGTGTGTGTCGTCATTACACCCACAAATTGGAAGAAAAACTCTTATGCGCTTTTGTACTCTGCAACCAGGAATGGGAGCTACGCTAATGGTCAGAACTCGTCTTTTCAACCCACACAGAACATAGCGCACCCTGGTTTAGCCTAATAGCAAGCCTACTGCAAGAGCTTAAACTCTCCCATGGATAGAACTGAAATAACAATGCATCAGCTCTTGGAGACTGTGTCCACCTCTTTTGCGAGAAACCTTTCCTTACCGTTACCTTTTACCTCCTCTTTGAATTACAGCAGTACGAAATGGGAATTTGTTAATGTATGCAACCCAAATAAACAAAGATTATAAACAAATGTGTTGCATATTGCTATTGTGTGCATACTGGGAGCATGAATATGGATTTGCTGAGCTTTCAAACAAAGACACAAAGGGAGGCCCAACCTGTTGTCGGCTCAGCCCCTTTTTTTTCCCCTGCTGTGAAATCCCTGCTCCCTTAATAATCACACATCATTATGACAATAGATGTTAGGCAAAACACATAAGCCGCACAAGGAGACAGAAGCAGACAAACGCACATAAATACTGTACTACGCTAAACAGATCGTCACAGACTCCTTCAGCCTTATTCACTTCTTGCATAAAGGCTGAAGGAGATATGTTTATTCGCTCACTCTTCTGGCTGTTGTAAAGGTCTTGGCCCCTGCAGTCGTGCGCACGCAGGCCTGCTCCTGCAGACTTATCATCTAATTGCTTTTCATTGATCCTGTCTGATCAGGTGCCTAATGTTCATCCTTTTCCTGGCGCACTCTCCCGAGCACTTCTGCCAGTCCTAATCTGAGAAGTGTGCATCCTTTTCAATGCTTAGAAAACACCCAGGCACAAAAAAACAGTGAGACAACAGAGGATTGTTTTTCATACTGTTGTACCGCATACATCTACAAAGGACTTGTGTGTGTTTATGCGCTGGCAGTACGCGTGCTTTTCTGAAAAGGGATATCTCCTGGCTTTTTGTCAGTTCCCATGCACAGCAGATGAGGACATTTGTGTTCACTTTGCTCTTTTAATTATTTTCAATGTGGATGGGCAGCAAAGTAGAGAGACTGCTTCACCTAAAGACAGGCAAAGAAGTCCGTGTGCCTTGGACGAGAGAGAATACAATAACGTGTCTGTTTATTTTGGATTAGAGACAAAGAGGCTCGTCCTGTAAGGTGAACCAGATCAAGGATTTGGGATAGAAACTTCAAGCTCCTCCTAAAGATTAAATGATGTCAGCATCAGAAGCGAAGGCCAATGTGTGTTGGCAGGCGCTGAGCTGGACTTCTGAGGGATATTATGGTGTGTATGACTATTAATGGACAACAGCAAACGCTGAATAGGTTTTTTCAGCTTTTTTTGTTGTTGTAATAATCCAAACCTGGACCGCAGCCACGAGCCCACTAAAACACACATGCACCGAATTCATCCGTCTTAGAGGAGATGTATCGCAGCTTTGGTTTAATATGCAGGCCAGTTCTTGGTGGTATCAGATCAATCGAGAGTTTTAAGTTAGACACAGCCAGTGAGGCAGACAAAAGAGACCATCTTTGGCGCACATTAAGAGAACACTTTTCTTCCCCTTAACATCACAGTTATTGCTTTTTCTGAAGGAGGCATTGAGTAAGACTCAACTGTCTTGTGATGCCCATTAAAAATATTAACTTTAAAGGTGGAGAGTTTTTTCCCCTCCAGATTGTAGGTTTGGGTTATTTTGAAAGTAATAGCCTAATTAAAGTAACTTAATGTATTGTTATACTCGCATGTCTCTGAAAAGATCTGAAATAATAACCTTGACTGCTTAGAGAAACTAAATCTGCTGTTAATACTTGCCATTTTTCCAAGAATAATCTAATGTGATTTAATGATACAAAACAGCAGCACATTTCACCCACTTGGCTCAACTCTTGCTTATATTTTCCATCTTCTTGGTCTTTTTTGATGTAAGGGGACAGGACACAACATTTAAGTGTGATTTATCATTTAAAAAAGTCAACTAAGCACTCTTACTCTACTGCATGGCCCAAAAACAGCCCACCTACATTCCAGTTTACCGTGAAGCAAGATTCAAGACACTGATCTATTTACCTCGCTTTGTGTGCACCCTAACTGTGCCATATATATGTATAGTATAAGGAGGCAATCATCTCTTCTGTTACAGACCCCCTTTGAGCCTTTCCCTGCCTTCTCCCGTGCATTATTCAGTCTTTTCCTGAAGTAACAGCCGCCCTCTACACGCAGACAAGTCGACCACTAACACACCACACTAATGTGATGTAAAAATGAATGATGAAATTCAAGCAGGCCAAATGAAAGAGAAACTTACGTGTGTTTGCCTGTGTATATGTGTGTGCCCGTGCATGAGCAAATGCTGGCTCTGGTGTAAGCCTATGTGTGCATGTGTGTGTTCAAAGGTGAGGCCTTGGGTGATGGAGAATAGGATTCTCTTACCTCCTATAAGTACAGAGGAGGATAAAAGCCAGATGTAATGACCTTGGTATAATGAAGGCCTTGCTGATTTCCATGATTTTCTTGCTTTCATGCCACGAATTTGCTTGTTCCATAGGAGGGGCAAGAAGGGAAAAGACTGAGCTCTGTCTGGCCAAACATTAGCGACCAACAACATCAGCCCAGAATCGAACACGAACTCTCGTTCCCATGTTCAAGCCATTATTGAAACGATTACTATCTCGAAGCAAATTAATAGATGAAACACATTTTTCTTAATGGGCTGGTGTTTTACTTTTTTTTTGTTTTTTCTAGGTGACCAATTTACTTGCAATTTTCTTAATTTGTAAAGTTATTTAGAAAGTGATGTAATGCTTGCTTCTTTTTATCTTGAAAGCAAAGGCAGCATGTTGTCTAGGGCTGCTCAGTGCAGCTAATATGGCACAACGAAATGAAAGGCTTCAAAAGAGCTTTTCCACTTGGAGCTGATGTAGTGCTGTGGCCGACCTCCAAATATGATTAGACTGCAGTAAACACAACAATAGCAAACAATAAACAACTGGTAATTGGTGTGATCCTCTGTTCCAACAAAATCTTCCTTGATTTGCTATGAATTATGAGCATTAATGTGTCTGCTCACCATGCCCCTCTGAGGATATCAAAAAGCTCCCGCTCCGTCTTGATGGGCCTGTCTCATTAAAGGAGAAATGGAGGCCAATGTGAGAAACTGATGTACGGTGCATTCAGCAGAATAACTGGCATGAACTCACCTCTGATTCATGCTGTCTGTGTGCCTCATATAAGATCATTACACTTGAGTGAATTGTTTGTGTATGTATCTGTGTCTGCTTAGAAAGCAAGTGAGAGGAGTACAGCCCTAACACATCCCAAGTGAAGTGCACCCTCTACAGGCAACTGTTACACATTTTACATCCTTGTATAGCATCTGCAGAACTAGACTGAAGAAAATTTGCAAAGCATTTCACCTGAGAAACAACATATAGTATACCAAGTTGATTAGACACACTATATACGACTCCATTAAATATATCTATATATCTGTCGACTCTCTTTGGTATGCTCAAAACCAGGTTTTCCTGCTTAAGCTTTGCAACTCCATACATGCACCTCTTTCATTAATATGTGATGAGAGAGAAAATCTCCAAAGGCCCCAATAGGCAGATGCATTGTTTCTCTTTTAAAGTCATCTCAGATGGAAGGAGTGAACTTCAGAGCCTCAGTGAAGTGTCTAATGAAAGAAGTCTCCTCCTCCGCGGCTCCATTTCGCACAGCATATTAGGAATCTAAATGTTGACTGAAGACAGTTTGATTCTGCGTCTGTGATTTTCTTAAGGAATAAAAACAGCGTTGCGTGTTTACAGTGTAGCCATGAAAGAGCTACGAGAAGGCTCATCACTACCCGATGCCATTTTGGGAGGCGGAACGTGAGGTTCATACCACAGTTCATTTGAAAGCCATATCAAACAGAGGATTGTTTAAGACCAAGATCAAAGCAATTTCTGCTCAAAAAATATCACTAGACTATAGAAACATCCTTGTAAAATTTCTGCTTTATGCTAACAATTATTTCAGCAGTGTCTGGAAATAAAACAAACACAGTGCACGATGGGCAGAGGCATATAAAAATGACATTTCAGGACTGTTGTGGTAACTCGTGTACCTTGTTTTGTATTACATGCCACAGGAATCTGAGAGTTTAAATCACCCTGTCAGCCAGAGTTTCATCACTTGCTGTGCAACAACAACAGCAAAAAAATAAATAAAGATTCTTAAAAATAATCTAATAAAGGCTAGTGAGGATGGGAGCAACTTTCTGATTATATTAATGCACTTCAGAATAGAAACTTTGTGCTTAAAATATTTCCAGCTAAGTGGGTTCCTGAGTAGTTCCTGCATTTAAACAGTTGCAACAACAGGCGCTGTGATCATTAATCTGCTCGTAAAAATAGTTTTGATTTAAATCTAATGATTAATCACGTCAATACTACTCCTACACTGATTTACATTCATTATAGTCCACCATGTAATTTATATATACAATCATTTGGACTTTTAATAAGACCTCTAACATTAAAAAATTTAAATCTACTCTTCTACAATGTTAAAAGTCCCATCGACAGGCAGAGAGGTTGAAATGTGTTTTTCCAGCGCTAACACTGGCTCTTGGTTCAGTAGGATTGTATGTTTTTAACTAAAGCAAGTACACTTGTGTTTTCTACGGAGCGCAGATAAAAGAAGGAGATGCCTGGGAAAGATAAAACCATATATGTTGCTCTAAATGTTGAGATATTGAAAAGAAGCAGCGTCTGTATCAGCATTAGTTTTTACGCATCTACTGCTTACTTTTACTCCTGTTACTCCAAGCTTAAAATCATTTCTTATGCAGTTTGATGTTTTCTGCAGCACACATTTGACAATGTATGTTGAAGCAAAGTCTGCTCGTGTGTCGCTGAGGAGAACAGTGCCACGATGAGTTATATTAAAAGTTAAAACAACATACGCATAAATTGCAGCTGAACAAATAGTTTAACTACATAATGAAATACAATTTTTAAGAAAGCACTTTCTACTAGTTTCTGTTGTGTTTGCAAAACGACTGGGGAATAATATCACCGTAACTTAACAGTAACTGCATATTATTTCCATTTCACAATCAAAATCTTTTCAACTCGCTGTTATCATGTACTTATTTAGTTGTTATATATTCAAAGTCATAAAACAGAAAAGAAAATATTACATTGCTATTCCACATATCTTCTGGGAAATATGTTAAAACTATTTGGGTCATTTTGTCAAATTTCAAGCAGATGGAGAAGTCATTTGTTTGTCTGATTGGGCCTTGTTCTTATCTCTGCCTTGTACAAAAATGTACCAAATGAGCTGGTTTAAAACAAATGTGCAACAGAGGTTAAGACCACTTAGAAGCAATTGAGACAAAGGTGGCAACGTTGCTCACAAATTTGTCACTGTCTTGACTTTACGTTGTAAACGTCCCTACTGAATGAAAGCCAAAGTCAAAGGTGAAGATGTTTGGATTGGTATCAGATCCTGTAAGATGTTCAAGAAAAAACAGCTTGAGAGAACTATCAGATTTTCTTTGAGTGTAAGTAAAAGCACTGTAGACACTGTTGTCTGTCTACAGTATGTTTTAAAGCCATTTTTACACTTTTACACAACAAAAGTTACCCGTACATTACTTATTAAAGACTGCTCTCCTTCTATGTAAGTAATTTATGTGAAACTTCAGCCACAAAAAAATCTCACATTGCAATCTGGATCTTTTAAATGAAGAGAAAAGAGTAGTAGCTAAACGTACCAATGTCAAACAAACTTAAACCTTAAAATAACCATGGCCCATTGCCTTTTCTAGTATGTGAGTACGGTATGGTCCAAATATTTCTCTACAGCACATAACTACAACACAACACTTTTAACTTTATTCACTCCCCTTATTAGAGCAGATTGCTTATCGTCTACTTCACAGAGCGCCCATATAGCATAGCTGACAGCAGTAAGGGCGAGCTGCACACATAAACCCCTCACTAACACTTTCCTACGCTAACCAGCTGTCCCCCTGTGGTTTCAGACTCGGCCAAACCTTTGAAATGTCCTTCAAGGCGTGAAAAAACAACATGCACACTGCTTTGGGTAAAATCCTATTTGTACACTATAATTACACTTTGAAAAGTTGCAAAGTCTAAAGTTTCAAGACCTTGACTTTTTCTCTTCTCATTTCGGATATTGATTGGGCTCTAAAACACATGTAAGGTTCGCTGCTCTACAGAACAAAGAGGTTTCTCATTACGTGCCGCGCCTCAGACAACTTTGGATGTTTCAGATTTGATTTACTCGTGTTATCAAGGGAAGCAATCAGAGGAATTCAGTCGATATTTTTCACAACTGTGGAACCGCCGTTAATGCGCTCTTAAAAACAAAGCTACAGGCACTTTGAATGTTCTTATTAACGAGATAGAGGTTTGGAGTGATAGGTGTCCCCAATGTCTTTCATGCCGAAAAGAAAGAGAAACATCAGTAAAGCCTGTCAGCATACCACTGCGGTATGGGTTCCATCAAAAAGTAACTTTTTAAAAATTCTAAATCACCTTCGAAAATACATCCGTCATGTCAGAAGTCATAAAGCTCCAGTGAAGTAAATTAAAGTCATTAGAAACAAATAATTACACACAGCGCATATGCCAAAAAAACTGGTGTTTAGAAAAAATGTTTACAGGCATAATCAGTCAATGCCAAAAGAGAAAGATTAGTCCAGACAAAATTTGTTCTGTTGGCTGCATAATAAACATAATTACCCAGCAACATTGTTTTCACAGAAACAAACAATAACCAACATGTTAGTTTTGGCTGCAGTGCTTGTGTAAATGAGAAGAATTCCACGTGAAATTGGTGTACCATTAGTACCGACCCTGTGATCATGAAATCAGTTTTACTAATGTAGACAAGACTCAAGTACAAAAAAACCAAACCATTAAATCAGTGGTTGAAGCCTGGGTCTTGGGTCTGTTATAAAGCATGCCTTTCTGATGAAACAAAAAAATACTCCACTGTGCTTTCTTTTATTGCAGGTGTCATATATGGTATCAATAATCTAAACTGACCTTTTCCTGTGTTGCTTGTTTTCTATGCTGGGGGATGCAATGAGGGAGCCAGATGTCTGGGGCCACTCCTCCGCACAGTAATCAATAAGTATGTCCAGCTCCATATACAGCAGGTGCTCAGTCCAGCTGCTTTGAGTAGACAGAGTGAAATTGGACACACATGCATCATTGTTATTCATGCACAGTCGGAATCAGGTTTGTACGATGCTAAACTGGACACACAGGACTAGTTTCATGGAAATGAGTAGTGCACTGATGAACAGCTCTCGCTGGACATCATACAAACATATCAATACATATCATCAACATACATTATCAAAGGGAATGTAGATGTACAGGTTAAATGAGAAAAAGACTGAATGAACGCCTGTATTAAATTAGTGTCTCAAGATGCACAAGCAATAATAGCAACCTCATACAATTTATACTAATCCACAATATATCGTAAACTTACTATGTATTATATTACATGCTTATATATTTTTTATCACTATAATACTACATACTACAGTCATAAAAATGAACTTATTAAACTTAGGAGATGAAATCATTGGACGTTAATAAGTCCAAGTCGACGGGCTACGGCCTAGTTTCTTTGAAAACACTTCTAATACTTACTGAGACAGACTTGGCAGTAAGGCTTTTGTTGTTACTTATAAATGAGAATACTACAGTGTTAGAATAGGCTTATGTAGCGGGGGAAATAGAACCATTATATGAGAAATACTTCCACACTTCTAAATTTTAACAGGTGTGCGTCAGCTCAAGTGCTTACTGACTCCGCGGAGAGTGGACGATCTCGCGATAACGCTGTGTGGTTACCAGGGGAACGAGAGCCTGAAAAGTTGTTCCTGTCTGCTGTGTTTTCTCCCAGTGAAATGAATGTCACCGGATTTTCGATGGTGCTTTTATTTTTGACTGTTAGCCGAACGTACGCTGAGTATCATCGCTTATGAAGGAAATGTAGAGTCATATTAACGTGTTTTGCATTGCTGTCCATTCACGGCAAGGTGGGTGCATTTATTGGCTAGTTGGCGCTAGCTGCTAAAGCTATAGTAGCTAAACCTGTTGTAGTCCCCGTTCTTCCATAGAAGGATAGGTTTAATTAACAGAAGCTTTTGAAATGTTTACTTTATGCAGCCGTTTTTGACGTGTGGTGGATTAAAATTGGCTGGAAACATTATTGAAGTCATATGGGTTTTCCACTTTCGCCTATGGGCTAAAGCATTGACGCTTCGCGCTAAATTTCAATAACATGAGTGAGTGTTGGTTTGTACTCAAAGCAAGGGCTACTGCTCGTGTCATGTTTTTTTGCTCAGTGACCTACTCAGCGCCGCTGCTCTGACAGTTTCGTGTCATCTATGGACGTTGTGTGGGAGGCAGATATTGGTGGTGTGAGTTTAAAGATGCTTTTAATTCTTCGCAGGTACGGTCATCAGAGGAAGCTTTAGACGACATTGCCCAAAATGCCGTCACCACAAGTTCTCCAGCCGGTTCTTAAAATGAAAGTAGACGAGCTATTTCTCAACTGGTTGAGTGATCCTACAACTCAGTCAATACTCAAAAATTATCTTGATCTAATCAAAAGTGGACAGCCTATTGAATTAGGTACTGGGGACGTTCCTGATAAAAGGTCGTTAAGCTTCAATGAAAACAACAATGTGGCATCACAGAAGAACCTGGCAGAGAAGAGGCCTGCTCCCTTAAGTACACCTTTCGGCACCCCATCTACCAGTACCCTGCCTTCCCGAAGTAGCAGTAACACCAGAATGACTGGACCAAGTGGAAGAGTACTACGGAGATCTCTCAGCACAAAGAAGGTAAACTGTGTATTCGAACAATAACTCCAAAAAATATTTTCCATGTTTTTTAGTAAGCATTTAACTAATTGTTGAAAAATTTAGCCAAAAGGTCTTAAGGTGCCACAGGAAAAAATCCACAAACATACTAAGATCCACTAAACAAGGAGTTCTGCATTGTGCCAGCTGTTAGTCCGTTTTTTTGTTTTGTTTTTTTATCCTAAAGGCATTACACTGCAGACAGTTTTTGATTTACTAGTATGAAAAACAAGGTGTGCCACCCTGTTCTTTTTCTTCCTGAAACCACCTTGAGGTACTTGAGGGTGTGTTGCACAATGATTTGAATATTTTAAACTCTTTGCATACCGATAGTAAACATGTATTTAAAAGTCGAAAGGGGAACCTCTCTTTGCTTTCTGGTAAGCCAACTATAAAGCAATCCTGGCTTGGCATTTTTTTACACAACAGCTTATCAGTCTGGTAAGTTTATCTTTATAGTTTTAATGCACTTATTTGTATGTTTAACTGGCAGTTTATCTGCATATCTTTTTAGTATTGTGCAATCCATACAGTAACCTGAAATTAAATCCATATTTGCACATTTAAACCAAGGTTTTCGTGGCACAGAATGGGCCTTTTGGTGGGGCAGCAGCAAAGCGAGTATGATGTGGAACAGGAAATGCAGTCTCTATGTGTCACCTTATTTGATAGAAAACTATGGGTTTTCTTGTTATTTCTGACCATTTTAGGATCAAATAATGTTTATCTGGCTCATTAAACTCTAATTAATTAAACTAGCTGAAATCATAAACTGTTGATTTTCCAGTCAGTAATGACCCGAACAACTGCTATGCTATTGTGAGTTAAATGAATGACGTAAAAACTTAATGTACTTGCAAAAAGGACATGTCTGAGCTTGAAATTCTGGGTCAGTGTTAAAAATGCTAATTTAGCCAAAAGTGGTAGAGTTTTTGGGGCCTTTTTTGTTGTTGTTATTGTTTAGTTTTCCTTTTTGCAACATGGAAACAAGGGAGAAAAAAGAAACTTCCCTCTTCATCACACTTTATTAAACAAGATCTAAAACAACTTTTAACCAGTGCAACACTGATGCAACACACTAGATAAACATTGGCTTCTGCCACTGATAATTTACTTTAGCATCGAAATATCTCACATGAAAAGTTTGTAAACGTTAATGTTATCCTCCTCCTAGTTACTTTTTTCCAATCTAAAAAAAAAATTCTGTTTTAGTCATAAGTTGAGCTTTGTCATACAAAGCATACATGTCCCGTTTAATGCTACTTCTAAATGGACATAGTGTGGATTTCACTTATATTTGCTTAACATCTGTCTTTGCAATGTTTTTTTTGTAATTCTTTTTTAAATTCTGTATTAACACTGATTTAATTGTCAAGTTTCCCTTACTTGTATGTTCTGGGATCTCTGTTTGCTCTCACTGGCCACAAGAGGATGCTGAGTGACCTACAGCATCAAAGACATTTAGAGGCTGTCCACTCTACCCAGTCACAGTGGAGCCTTCTTGTCTGTAGGCGTATGTAGTGATTATTAGTCAAATACTTTCCAAATGTTCAGGCCTCACCCATGAATTAGTGTGGTATGAGAAGTGGGAGTGTCTGAACCTAGCCTGTCCCTGGCGCTCTGGTTACTTCTTTCAGTCTGTGTGCTGTACTTCTTACTGTGCTGGGTCCAAGGTGCTTTGCTTTGGATTGTTTAGATTATGGCCTAAAAACAATCTACACAAAATAGTTAGCTGCCCGTAAATATTTTGTATATCTGCTCAAGGACTCATAATCTGTTAGGATGAGAAGTGCAACGTGAAAGCCTAGAGTAGTGATAGATTGTGGACATTAGTGCATGTGATGACAGTGAGACAGCCTGAGACAGCTGGAGGCATACGGTCCTCAGGACCCCACCTCCTACATGTTAGTGACATGCTAAAGAGGTGCATGAGGAGATCTTCAAGTAGACATGTAAAATAACAGAGCAGGAGAATGAGATCTAATGTTTGTTTCAACTTACATGTTTATATATTAGAAACATGACTAGCAGGACCAGTTGTAGCACTAGTGGTAGTATGTTATAAAATAAATAACTATGCTTAACTATGGTCTTACAACTTACTGCACAGCCTTATAGGCACAGATAAACAGCGTATTTCAATAGAGGACAATAAAATGAAATTAACTAATTAAATGTCCATCAGTTTTATCTATTATAAATTTTGGGGTTGAGGTAAAACCTCATTCTTCATAGCTATAGTTGATTATTTAATAGCCTGACCACAAGAGGAAGTGTGGATTGTAGAGTCACTCTTTGAAACTAGAGTAATCGATTATCTTTAACTGTCTATCAGGGGCTTTCTTTGTTTCTGTTCTTTATCTTGAGCCTTAATCATTTGAACAGTTGGAGGGTTGAATCTAAACTTTTGGATATTTGCATACATACACACACACACACGCACTCTCACACACCACTGTGAAATTTGCCCGCTAATGCCCTCTCTCCGCTGATCAATCAGTTATAAGGCAACTGCTGGGCAGTTTGTATATTCTGTTGTGATGTGTCATGGCATGTGGCCACACTGTGTCACTCAATATTAGAGGGATTGTGAGGGTGAATAAATGCAATACTTCTATTTTAAGACAACAAAATGAATTCCTGCATACAGATGCATTCTTCAAAGGATTACTAAAAAATTCGATTTATGTCACACTGATGCAGCCTGGAACAGCTGGTCTGACTTTGACATCAGACACTGATATAGATAGCCTTGGTTCCCTTGTGCTGGCATTAGATACCCAGAACTCTGCCAGTGAGATGAGGTGTGGCAGCACATTCATCTTCTGCGTAATTTCCTTTGAAACTGCTTCCATTAGATGCTGCTCATTGTCAGGATATGTAGTCGCAGGTCTTTTATTTACACTATGTACAGTAAATATCAGCTCTCCCGTGAATGCTTGGCTTTCAGAGCTGCTGTGTAGCTCAACACGTAAAATCACTTCAGTGTTAGGAGTCCAATTGGTCAAACAGTGAGTTATTGAAATATAGGGCAGTGAGAGCACATTGCATTTGAGGGTTTCACTTTTTTTTCTGTTCTCCGCATCTGCATTTGGTATATCGTGCATTTCTTAAGACATCTTTTTAAAACATGCTTGGTTGCACTCAGCAACATAGAAGCTATTTGAAGCAGGGGGTCTGGGGTCACGTTATCAGTTGTCTGACCTGTCAGAGAGCACCAGGTGTTAAAGTGTTTCCCGCAAGTGCTATTATTTTGGAGTCTCAGTCATTTGTGCGTCAACGTTGTACAATAGCAAATGTTGTTTTTAACTAGTACTGTGAGCTTTCTGTAAAACTACAGGATGCATTGAAAGCATATTTCTTCAGTGGTGGCATCTCCTACTTTCATGAGATTTGAATATCTTGATAAAAAGTGTAATTGTTTGACATATTAATTCCTATTACCTAGTTATGCCATTAATGTCAAAAAAGTACGGTACATCAACATTTTATCATCCTGCTTAAATATCTTATGGTGCCAATAGAAGAAAAAAACTTTACAAACTTCCTTTACAGCCTAATCTTTAAACAAACAGACTGCAGTGCTGTTATACAAGTACCGGTGTGCCTGTGTCTCAGCTACAGCTTCTTCCTTTGCTCTACTTCTTGTTCATATTGGTTACATTGATTTTCATTCAAATATCTAGGTTAGACTGCTATGACATTTGTTACTCACATCATGTTCTGTCTGTGACCACTGTGTTATCAGTTACTCAGTTGAATGTCTGACAAATATTCACATGTATCCCAAATCCCCATCATAGATGGTCTAACTCAAATCCCAGTTGTGGGGATTTGAGTTAGAGCTTTCTGGATTTCACTGCAACACTGGCTTTGTTCTCATTCTGTGAACAAGCTGTGGCTCTACCAAAGGGTTGTGATGGTTTAAGTCGCCACTGATTGGATGTAGAAATCATGTCACTGTCAGATAGGATTGGTGGGTTTGGTCTCTTGAATATCATAGTTGTAGAGTATGAGTCTGCTGAAGCCCATCTAAAATCCACCTTCATCTTGCCATCTGAGTGCTTGAAATGCTAACACGTAGATCTGCCAGAGGTCTCTAACAGTGAACAGTGTGTTTCATAATCTCATCTGTAATTCGGTTAAGTCAACATGACTTAACATATTGTTGTGTACAAATCAGATTTCACAGTTTAGAGATTGGACACATTATGGGGTCAGCTTGAGTTTTCCTGCTTTTCTGTTTACTAAGTGACCCATCAGCCCGGGGATGTTTAGCAGCTTGTCTGTAAGATAGTTGCCTCTCAAGGTGCTGTTCAGACAACTTTCCTGGAGTGGCCCTAAGATGATTTAGTTTGTTATAGCGCCTGCTGGAGCTCGTCTTATCTGGTTAATTAAAAAGCACAAACTTTATACAGAACCTGTGCACCATCACTTCTCACACCCATGGGGTTATTTTTACATGTGTAAAACAACACATTGTTATCCCTGCTGTGTTGTGATGGCTCTGTGTATGGAACAGACTTCACATTTTGTTTGCTTATGCAAAAATAGACTGAACAGTAGATGAGAGTTCAAGCTTGAATCTGGTCAAGGGTTTGTTGGGGTGTTTTTGTTTTGTTTCTTTTGGTTGTGCTTTCCTTTCTACGTTTCATTTGTATTGAGAGCATCAGCAAAAGGCAGCTGATGTGAAATGAATGTATACAAACAGCTTATCAAGCAGCAGCAGCATCCTGTAGGGAAGACGCCAGGGACTGGGACTGAGCAGAAACCAGTGGAAAACTGTGGAGTCCTGTCATCTAAAAATACAGTGGGTGTGCTTTTAGTTTCTATGGACAATGCCATTAACAGATACAGGTTTATTTACATAGTCTTCTGATGCAGACATTTCTATGACATTTCTGTTTGATTAGCTACTTGCATGAGAAGGTGTTTAGGCGTTGGGCTTTGCCCTGTCTACAATCTCTGCAGTCAACGCAACTCTACAGCTGTTAGATCAGTGCGTTTATGGAGAATTGATGTAATTGCCGTCATTTCAGGATAACAGCAATCGGAAGTAGATGTTTGTTTGAGGACTAAAGATACACTCATGTTTTTCCAGATCTAGTTTCTTGGATTGCCCAAACAGTGCTTGGTGGTGCTTTTAATAGGCACGGACTGGTTCGGTCATCAGTCTTTGAATTTGGCATGTCCCGTTGCCTCGCTCTGTTGCCCATCAACTATAATAAGATGTGGAATGGCTGGCAGCCTAAGCTTGCGAAGGGAAGGCAAAACAAAAACCACCAGAAGACAGCATGCAGAACGTATGGGGAAAATGTATGGCTGTCTAGATATGATCTGATGAGTGGACCCTTGTTTTCTGTCATTAAATAGTAAATACCCTTCTTATTTACTTTACATACCCATGCATCAGTAGCTTGTTCTGGCTCAATCTCTTTTTGTGATCTATGCTTGGAGGCAAATTTAGTGACAGTAGAAGTAATATGCAGCTTTCATTATATTCCATCACTTCAGGGGTTTATTCTGAATTTTCTCATTAGCACCCTGATGCCTTTTAAAGAATAAGGGGGTCAGTTTCCCAAGTTTTTTGTTTTGTGGAAGCTTTCAGAAGGAAAACCATTTAGCTTGAACAGTGTGACATTGTCATATGGAGATCCATCCTGTAGTTGAACTCTGGCGACTGCTAGCTGCAACAACAGGTCTGTCTCTTTACATAACCTTCAATGAGGACTCAGGAATGCAAACTGGAAAGGGCAGATCCATTGAACCCCCTCCCATCCCACACATACACTAGGTGACTCCCACACACATGCACCCAGTTCTTCCTTATCTCCCCAGCAGCTTTGAGGCAAGGGCTCCCTGACACTGCTGCGTCTGTGTGTGTGCGTGTGCATGTTGGGTAGAGGCTGGGACAGAGCAGCAGGCTGAGCTGAAATTGTGAGACCAGATCTGGAATGGGAGAGAGAGTCACAGTAGCAGCTGCTCTCATGCATTAAGTGGCTCTCACTCAAACGGAGGACAACCACAGGGACATACGCACAGAGAAGCTTCACTGCTTCCACTGCCTTTTAACTTACAGTGGTGACTGCATGGTCAAGGGGATAACGCTGGATTGAGTGTTGTTTATGTTTATGTGTTCCTCGTCCTGTGTGGAGCGAGGATGAGGATGAAGGAGCTATCCCTGCGTCAGGACCCTGACCTGAGGAAGGAGCTGGCTCTGCTGGCACGTGGATGTGACTTTGTTCTGCCCTCTCGGTTTAAGAAGAGGCTGAGAGCCTTCCAGCAAGGACAGGCAGGTGTTTGTGTGAGTGTATGCTGTGTCAAACAGGCTTTGCTGGCCTTTCAGTGAGGGGACAGGTCTATTAATGTTGACTGGTATTTATGGGCTTACTTTCTTGGTATTCAGATGTCACTGTAGCACAATTACTAATTAAAGTACAATAACGGATTAGGCAAATAAAGGCAAAGTAGTAGTTAAGTCTTTTTCTGGGCATATTGTAAACTTTGCTTTCACGCACAGCTGTGTCATGTGAAATATTGTTGTGCAATCGGTTCTTCTTTTTGTTAATGAAGGTATTCTTCATTTGTACGGAGATGTAGGAAATTTAAGCGTACTGGATGGTGTTTCATCTTTTGTGGTATGTTATGCACAGCTGCCTCTCTGTCCTCTTTCAGACCACATCATGGGGAATATGTAAAATGTCATGTGGCTTAGCAGTTGTGCTCAAGAGCTTTGCTAGCGGTTAGCATGAAGTGAGAGAAAGAGGGGACAGTGCGGGGCAGGGCAACGGGAGATGTTTATGTCCTTTTATAGCCATGGCTCACACCAACACAGTTGACAAGAGCGGAGGATCAGCAGCATTCATCATTTATTAGAGTACAACAAAACATTTTCAGACAGTACTAACAGTCATATAAGTAGAAGCCGGCAAGGAAAGATTTACCATCCTGTTATGTTTAGATCTGTAATTTAAGGCCTTTCTAAGCTATTGTTGAATGTTTTATTGTTACAGTCATGATGTTACATGGAGACTTAGTCTAATAAACTTTGGGTAGAATACATGTTTGACCAAAAGAAACAGCAAGATGTTATTTTTGGTGTCTTAACTGAGCAAAGTGTGGGTGTGTTTATGTAGTTATTAGAGGCCTCACAAAATGATTCGGTTAGAGCATTGTTGACTCATTTGAATAGTCTTTGAGAATGACGATTGAGAGCAAAGTATAGTCTGCTCAGGCTGTATTTAGTAACTGGGTTTTTGTTTTGTTTTTTAAATGTAACCTTTATTTATACAGGTAGTCCCATTGAGACTCACTGTCTCATTTACAAGAGAGACCTGTTTCAAACAAACATTAAAATTACAACAATAATAAAATGGCAATAAAATAGCAACAATAAGAAGTAGTCTAATGTTTACACAGTCATTCAAGTTCCTAGTGATGATTTTACAAGGTAATTTGTACGTCTTTTAAAGTCTGCATAGTGATAAGTGCAGCATAACAACTCATTTGGCACTGAGCGCGTTGTCTTTTTATGTGTAAGGCTCATAGCACCGTGTGAGTGACACAGTGGTCATTTTTATCAGTGAGTTTGATATCTTCCTAATATGCCAGCTATGCTCTGTTGGTGTGGTCAGTTGGATTCACTGTGACATTCCTGGACATAATATTATGTCTCCATTGTTAGAATAGAGAATATGTTATTTTCCACAGTCAGGAAACACATGTTTTCATGGTTAAACAAAGCATAAATGAACAAAATAATATTATACAGCACAAGCAACCAAGCTCTGACAATAAAAAAATTATGTTTTCTGCCTGGGATCATAGTAATAATAACAGACACAGACGTATGCAAGCTCCAACATAAAGGCAGGTTTTTATATCACTTAGGAAACTGCACAAACACAAGCATCGAAGGTGAATACATTCATTTCAAGCCACTAGCCTCTGCTGTGTTCAGAGTATATCCCTGACTTAATCCTGTTTCAGTTTTGTTTCTTGCCTATAATATCCTGCCAATAAAACAAATAAACTTTATTTGTATAACATTTTTTTCAAGACATAACTCTAAAGTGCTTCGTAGAACAGAATAAAATAGATCACAGTCAATAATAAAGAAGAAAAATACCCACAGCTAAAACAAAAACAAATAAAAAAGGCAGGCTTTCATTTTTCTGTTTTTAAAAAGCTGTTGCTCTCCTTTTGAGGCACACATTCATAACATTGCAGTCCGAAACTCATTTAGTTCCTCAGCTGTGTTTCCCTCCACTAAAGACAACCATAGTGGCCGTAGACGAACAGCACTCGTTTAAGTGATAACACTGTCACTCGTGATTTACTTGGGTACTTGAAAGAGCCATCCATAACATCTGCCATGAACCATGTTTGATAGTGTGCCTCTCCATTTACATGCATTTATTAGGAAGCTTGTAGTAAAATCTTGCAATTATTTTTTTCACTTCTCTTTACATGGATCCTAACATTTAAGATAAAATCTTGAAATTCTGTGTTTTCCTTAAGTGGAAACAAAAGTAGAGCAGTTTTAAAATGACTTATTAAAACACACTTGTTGTTTTAAGTCACCATGTTTACATCTGAATCACAGTGCACAAAGATTGCAAGACTAAATTTAGTATAATACCCTATTGTAGTTGGCCACAGGTAGCCTGTAATCATTATTCAGTACAAACTGCTCATTCTCCATTAAGATTTCAAACAAAACACCCTTTAGACCAATCATTTGACTAATGTAGCACAAGTTGTCCACATCATGACTATAGACTTCTACTATCTGCAGATTTCTATATCCAGTCTAAAGCCCTAAATTCTTAAATCCTTTTGACACTGTTTCATAAATAAATGATTATAAGTTACAAACACTGGTAGATATTATTTATCTTTTAGTGAATTTGTATTGGAGCAAAATGTCAATCACATGAATAATTGTGATTGCTGAGTAGTCACAACCCTTCCCTGATGGCCTTTGGGCTGCTGAGAGGTATAGTTACATGAATGCCAGCAATGTGTAGAGTTTGTGTTCAGACGAGCCTCGAGCTCATGCTGGAATACTTGAGCTGAGTGGTCTTAGCCTTTGCTAGCATCAGCCGCTAACTGCTTGTTTCTCTGTGTTCATCCCAGGCTCAGGTGAGGACGGAGGAGCCAGTCACCACAGCACTGAGTGAAAGCATTCCCAAGTTTTACTTCCCACAGGGCCGTCCCCAAGCCAACCTTAACATTGACGGCCTCATTTCCAAAATTGAGAAAATATTTTCCCAATTCCCAAATGAAAGAGCCACCATTGAGGATATGGGGCAGGTTGCCAAGGTGAGTAGATAATTTGTAGCATGGAGCTGCCACACAGCAAATTATTTTCATTAGTGCCATTTAGCTCCTGACTGTACGAATGTTTGCTGATGTTTAAAACCTCCTGGAAAAATATTATTTCCGTGACCTTGAAGAAGGTTGGTGATGGTCAGAGGGGAACCTGAGTAAAGAGAGCAATGACAGCTAGGTTTCCTCTGGGAAGTCTTTAAACCGTGAAACACTCATTCTGATTCTGATGTCTTTTCACTATTCATTTCTGCATTAATGGTCACATGTGTTTTGTGGAGTTTGCATTTCTATTTAATCTTTCTCCTCTATCTTCTCTAAATCCTGATCACACACTACCCCGTTTCTTCTGCCACCTTGTCTCCATAGGCCTGTGAGTGTCCCCTCTACTGGAAAGTGCCATTGTTCTGCTCAGCTGGAGGCGACAGGACGGGCTTCGTGTCCGTTCACAAGTTTGTGGCTATGTGGAGAAAGTAAGACAATAGCTTCTCTTATTGTCACTAGACCACTGGTGCATTCACTCACAGCCAAATGGCTTAAACAATCTCCTTTGAACAATGATGACCACTCGCTGGGAATAACATACACTGCTATTATCTCTGCTGTTATTGCATTTTCCTTTTCATTCCTAAACAAAAATCTTTGCCCTCATAAACATCACAAGGGGAAAGACCCTCTGTATACATACAGTGTATAAATGAAAACATCCTTTCAGTGTCTTTCTACGTGAAACTGAAAGGAATACCAAGGGGCTTTTATACTGGTGATTTGCACTGAATGTGGTTGTGTGCAATAGGCATGCTCTTGTATTAATATCTTAAGCCTCCAGAGAACTGGACAGACTTGCCCTTTGACTTTAGCTCATGACTGAGCCATTCTTAGAAGAGGCCACAACAGACACTCCCATTATTTTTGAGTTGCTACCATAACACTCCATGCTTATAATCACCCAGCAGCGATACAGAATCTTAATTTCAGAATGTATTATACTTTCACATAAGCACTTTTTAGTACAACATTGTCAAACTTATGCTTTTGAAGGAATGATAAAACAGACAGAGGCAACTTAACAGCCAAAGTGGGAGTAACCTTGTAACCATCTGTTCTCTCTTTTCTCCTCCAGAACTCTGCTGACCTGTCATGATGACGCTTCTAAATTTGTGCACCTCTTGGCCAAGCCTGGCTGTAATTACCTGGAACAAGATGACTTTATTCCATTCCTGCAGGTACTGGCTGTAGCACACCCAGGGAGAGGGCTGGATTTGGCAGTGTGGGATGGCAAAATAGCATTGGCTTGGGTGGTGCAAACTGGACGTATGTTTTTAGACTGCCCTGCTGAGACTGTGCTTTTTCATGTGGCGGAGGACTAATTCAGCCACCTTACTGTAAGCTTGGAATATAGTGTTATGAGAGAAGAGTCTCCTGATAGAGATGAAAATGTGGCTCATGTTATAAATGCATTATGGTACTAAAATAGTCACAAAAACCTGGACTTATGGTTCATTTATTGTCCTCAAACGAGAGGTTTAATTGACTGTTTGGAAATTCTTACCATGTGGACCTGCTGTGGCGGCTATTTGTATTCGCATCCCAGCTGACAAGCTGTTGGTGTGCCACACACGCCCCACCCTACACCTGATTCATTTTCATGCTGGCAGAAGTGGCGATCTGAGCTGAACGCCCGTTAGCATACCACCAGAGATGCCTTGTGGCTCACGCCGTTTAATTTGTGTGGTTCCACTCAGCGAATCGCCTTTGACTGTTTTGATGAATGAAAGGCGGATTGCAGTGGAGTAGATTTGACTGTCCCCGCCTGTTTCCTGTGCCCTGTGATTTATGTGTTTCTCTATGATTTAATTTCTCACAGTAAGAGTCAAAGAGGCACGACGACTGCCCTGAAAATAAGGCCTTTTAATTTCATTGCCGCCTTCACATTTATGTCAACAATTCTTTCCTCCAGTAGAAAGATGGGGAGTAGAATAAAGAAGCGACATGAGGGAGTTTCACGGCAAGAATATAGCTGCAGTGTTCACTTGAAATGCAGCACCCTCACTGTGACTTTATGGCGTTAGAAAGGAGAGAAGGTCACTCAGTAAACATATTCTTTTTGGCCTTCCTAACACTTTGTTGTCAGTTAAAAAGGGCTCAAGCTCATCCCAAAACAAGTTGGACGAGAATTTTAAAAAATTTGTAAATCAAAGAAAATTCTGATTTCCTAAAAAGGAGAATTTCTTTACATAGCACTGTTTAGAAACTATAAACACTGGCAGCTACTGATGTGTGAATCAGTTTTGTTCATTTTCATTCCTTCTTTGAAAGTCATGTGCTTTGTATACCTGTAAAGAAAGACAGATGTTGTCTGTCATTTAGCTGGTGCCTGGAAATAACTGCAGAATTTAACTGAGCGTATCTTTTTGTTAGTGCAGAAGGCATAGCGTGTCATCGGAGTGATCTTTATCGCTTGGTTGTTTGTTTATTTTGTTTTTGTTTGGCTTTATAAATCAAGCAGAGTAACATCAAAGTGAGCTGGTTTGTTCTTTATGTTCCCAGGATGTAGTGAACTCACACCCGGGCCTGGCCTTTCTAAAAGAGGCACCAGACTTTCACTCGCGATACATCACAACGGTATGCCTTAATTATACACCACTGCACTTTGTAGTGAAACACGGAAATGGCATTATCTCAAAGATAAGACTGTCCATTGTTTTTCAGGTGATTCAGAGGGTATTTTACAATGTGAACCGGTCATGGACGGGGAAAATAACATGTTCTGAGCTCAGGAAGAGTAACTTTCTCCAGGTATTTATTCACATACTCTGCTTTTTTTTTTTTTTAAATTTAAACAGATGTATAATAACCATTTCTCTCAATTTTTTTGGACTCTAAAACATCTAATATGTTTTTTTTCTCTTTTCAAAAAATAATAATGAAATCACATCAATATGGAAATGCATATTAACTTCAATTTTTGGGGGATGGGACTTTATAAACTGTTAAAAGAATCATTTTCAATAGTAACTGGTCTATAATCATAATGAGAGATTTTTCTACTTTCTGCTGGGTAGAACGTGGCGCTGCTGGAGCAAGAAGAGGATGTGAACCAGCTGACAGAGTTCTTCTCCTACGAACATTTCTATGTTATTTACTGCAAGTTCTGGGAGCTGGACACCGATCACGACCTCTACATAGACCAGAAGGACTTAGCAGGACACAATGACCAAGGTGCACAAACACACCCCTGCCTTTTTTAAATCATTAGTTTGGTCAATATAGTTTTTTCTTTATGTCCCATCAACATGTATTTTGTAAAAATGCATACAGAAGATAGAAGAGGAGTGCTCAGCCTCATCAGAACCAAATGAACTCTGCTTAAGTCTTGCTGCCAGTGGCAGCACAGTCAGTAGGCTGAAACTACATAGAACAAAAAAAGGCATTTGTAAATGTTATTGGGTCCGTCCGGGCTTACTCCTCACAAAACAAACACACAGCCAGGAAAAAAAGATTTGTCTTTGACACTTCCTCCCCACACACTCCACACCACATGTTCTTGGTTGATGGTCTGTGAGTGAAGCAGGGGAAATGAGACACGAGATCAATAAGAGAGCAGCATATATACTCGATTCCAATGACGCCAAGTCTGGAACAATTTCTAACACCGTACAGTCGAAATGATGACCAGAGGATTTATAGCATTGTCAAGCTAAAAAAGAGCTGCACTAGCCAGTCTGGATTTACAGACTGTGAGAATGGATTACATGTGTTGTGAAAAAGTTGTATAGTAACTGAAGGAGCTGTTGCCTAAGAGGGAAAAGAGATATTTCTTCCAAACACAGTGGATTGGAAGTGACCCCTTTGTGTATTTGTTTTCCAGCCATTTCACAGAAGATGATTGAGAGAATATTCTCAGGAACAGTAACAAGGTAAATGTAATCAAGTTTAAAAAGATGAAAGTCTTATCTAGTCTCCACTGCCAGCTTTAATACTAGTTTTGTGTGTTTTCCGTCAGGGACAGACGAGTGTATAAGGAGGGGCGGCTGAGTTACGCTGATTTCGTCTGGTTCCTCATCTCTGAGGAAGACAAGAAGACTGACACCAGGTATCTTGACACTCAGCCACACTGATTGCGTCATCCTTTTGCTTAGAGGTTTCATCTGCGCTCATGTCTGGCCCCTCCTCTTTCACGTTATCTATGTCTGATTAGCATAGAGTACTGGTTCCGCTGTATGGACCTGGATGGGGACGGGGTGCTCAGCATGTATGAGCTGGAGTACTTCTACGAGGAGCAGTGCCAGAAGCTGGAGGCCATGGCTATTGAGCCGCTGCCCTTTGAGGACTGCCTCTGCCAAATGCTTGACCTTGTCAAGCCTGAGGTCGAAGGTCAGACCTGTTTTACATTAATACACACTCAGACATTCACATTGTAGTTTGCACACATGCCACAATCACAGTGGCATGCGTGCACACACATTTTGAAGCCAGGTCATTGATCATTATCTGAGGGGACACTGATAGATGAGAGACAGCTGCTGGTGTTATCCACAGTGTGATAGAAATTCGCTCCATCACTTTGTTTAAGTCACCAAGCAGCACAGCTTACTTAGGTGAAATTAAGTTTATGACCTGAATTGTTTTTTTTAAAAAAAGTTTTGTTTTCAGATTTCTTCTTTCTTAATTTAATATAATCAAACAGGAAAGTAAACATTAAGTATAGTTTACCTTTTAAAGTATTTATTGTCCAAATAAGCAGTAGGGAAATCGTTATTTGCAGCCAGAGTTTGAAATATTGTCACCAAAGCCATACTCTGTTTTAATCTCCGGACAAAACACCACACCCATCCCTCCCTCCGCCCCAAGATGAGGCAAACCGTAAAAAGACTTAGTAGATGTTGTAGCTGGGTTACCAGTACTACTTCCTAGGCTAAACCTCATATAGACAGATACAAGTTACCTAATATCATAAACATAAATGTTCCATTTGAAGTAGCTGATTTTTGTCGTCCAGGTAAGATCACTCTGCGGGATCTTAAGAGGTGCAAGATGGCTCATATCTTCTTTGACACGCTCTTCAACATCGAGAAGTACCTGGACCACGAGCAAAAGGACCCGTTCTCTGTGATAAGGGTGAGCAAGATTGAATTCTGACTGGATGCCACCACATTTGACACAGCATCGTGTCTCGTTTTCCTGCCAGTGGATCATGTAACTTGTCGTGTTTTTAAGGACGTGGAGACGGACGCACAGGAGCTGTCAAACTGGGAGAAATATGCTGCAGAGGAGTACGACATACTGGTAACCGAGGAGGCAGGCAATGACCAGTGTAACGATGTGTAAGTGTGATGTTACTCACAGGTCTGCCAGAAATGGCAGCAGTTACAACCCAAGGTTCAGTTTTTCTCAAACATTTAGTTTTTCTTAAGCAAAGATAAAACAAAAAAGGATTCACTTTCATGTCCACTCGTAGTCTTAAAAAAAAGTTCTTTTCTTCTTACAAATTCAAAATGCTTTTACATTTAGGACGGCACCAGAGGTCTCTGAAGTTTGATGATGAATAGCTGATGCAATATGATAAATTGGAATATGGTAGCTTTAGCCTCCTTGTTTGCAATTGGATGTTTTTTTTGTTCTCATTGGTGCAAAAAATGAGAATAAAACTGGGATTGATTTTGCTTGCAAGCCTGAACAACAGCAGCTGAAAGTCGTAGTGCCTCCAGTTTAATTTGAACTTTTCCCCTTTGAGGCAATTACTGATTATTTTATCCTTATTTGAGTATTATTAATGCCATCTGTATGATGGTTCCTTTAATGTAATCTGTTCACATAAGATGGAACATGAACTGTGGCTATTAGTAAGCATATATCTGATTACTTAAAGTTGTTTTGGACAGCAGGCACATAACCTTAAGCTTGACTATGTAAATCTAAAATTCATCATTATTATCAGTAAAGTCATTTTTCTGTGTGAAGAGTGAAAGTGTGCTGTAAAGTATTCACAGATGGCATAGATAAAGTCATAGGATGAGTGAGAGTGCACTGTGTTGTTAAGTTTTCAGGAGTCATGGCTCAATGCCGCCCTGAGAGCGAGTTTGTGATAAATGAGACTGTTGACAGCTATGTTGTGTGGCGGTTTTAGGAACACTACCGACTAAATCTAAAGCATGGCTGCTAACCAGAGCAGGTAAGAAACTGAGGGTGCCACCAGGGTTCAGCTGTTCTCCTCTTCTTCCTCTGGGAAAGTCTAGTCCTAAACCCACTCCTAGCGTCTACCTGTCCCATCACTGATCTGAGCATAGGGCAGATAATTGTAATGTCAGCCAGCAGGGTGTCATGATCGTGGCCACTGCCTGGACCTGGGAGTCTGTTTTTGAACCGGACACCTTCTGTTTTTATCCTTCTTCCTCTTAAAATAAGGGAATGAACTTTTTCCACCTCTGTTCATGCCTTGTGCTCCTGTTACCCAAGTTACTGAAAAAGTACTTTGACATTTTTGGGGAATATACTTTCTTGCTAAGAATTAGATGGGAATACTTGTTTCTCTAAATAAAGATCCAATCACCCTCACCCCTAAAGCTAATAAACTGATAAACTTTACAACTAAATCAAAGGAAAAATAATACAAATTTCTCGCTTGTTATATTGATATCCTGGTACATTAACTTCATCTAGCTCTCTGAAAGAAGGCAGATATATATATCAACCATGTCTCCAACGTTTCTGTAAATGTTGGTCAAATTCAGTTTTATTCTTGAATGACTTTGAATGACTTCTATGGGTCGAGGCCAGTATAGAAGCTGTGAAGAAGGAACAGGTGGAGGGGAAAATTGACTGGCCTCAGTCAATGTCAGAATGCATTCTGACGTTTTTAGAATGGAAATATGAGGCTTGATCAGCTGTTCTTTCCAAAGTTTCACTGTCACTGTTCTAAACTTTGCCTGTGAATTTTATCCCACATTGCTAAATTTGAAAGAACAGGAGGCCTGACAGCAAAGAAAAACTGGTCTGACTACTTCTGACTTCTGTTTCGTGACGGTTTAAAATGTGTTAAAGTATCTTTTCCCTGATGACACTGAGTGTTTTGTCTGTGTGTATTTTTGTTTAGGTATGAAAATCCGCTGAGCCCTTTAGGGCAGCACATCTCCAGTGAGCTGGGTCTGACAAAGAGACACTTCTTTGAGATCCCCACCCCACACTGCAACCTGGACTTGGATGAATATGAGTATGACGAGGACTTCGAATGATTTTTGTTTTTGTTTTTTATCCTGCAGTGTAGCTGCTGAGCACCTTCCACTCTCAGAAACACAAGTCATGCACCTGGGTTAGTGGACAAACATCACCAAACAGAGTAAACCAGAAAGATGCAGTCAAGCACTGCCAGAGTGCCATATTCTTTTTCTGCAAACAGATGGAGAAACGTGCATGCTGACACAGATTTGACAAAGAAGTCGTTAAAGTACAGACAGTAGTTCAATACTGAACCAGACGTTTTACATTTTCACACTTACAGTAAACAGCCCGGCAGACAAGATGTCACGAGTGAACACGTTAGACCTTTGCTCCCTCCCCACACATTAACAAGTTGTTTTCTGCATGTAATGGTTGGTCATCAATAATGTTTGGGGCAAGTTTTGTTTCATCTAAACATAAATGTTTTGAAATCAGTCACATAAAAATCACACACTGGAGCTCCGGGAGTTTTGGTTGTTTGTTTTTTTTTCATTTTGTTTTGTATTTTGGACAAAAACCATGCTGATTGGATTCAGATATCGAACTTATTGGCTAGTCTTACATTCCAGTGATCACAACAAAGTGTTTTCTATATTGCTGTAAACTCGTCAGTGCAGTTGGAGGTTGCTGTAAATGCCAAACAAGCCACCGTTAAGCCTTCTGGACACACACACAGGCACACACACACACACACAGCATCTGTTGTACAGACCTATATTCGTTATGACTTTAATGTGTGTGCGAGATGGGGTTATAATTTATTAGAGATAAATTTATAAATTAATGTAAATATTTATTTTGTGCTTGCTGTGCTGTAAATGTGATTTGAGCAAGTATTTTAGACCTTTTTTTTCTATGTCACAGAGTACTTCAGTTGACTACTTTGACAGAACAAAAGGAACCATTTTCAAATGTTTTGTGTTTCTTTAAATTAATAATAAAGCCTTGGTTAATGGAAGACTAAAGAAAACAGAGTGTGCAGTTTAATGTGGTGCGTGATGTAAAGAAATGCTTTTTGCTACGTTCAGTGTTGTACTTTATATGAAGGAAACATTTTTCCAGTCATCTGTTGTCCAGTTTGGGGGAGGTTGTGCAAATCATAGCTAGTTTTAGCTGACAGGAGTGGTCTTCTGCTGCTGTTCACAGATGCTTTTCTGCATACCTTGATTATAACAAGTTATTTGCGTTACTGTTGCCTTCCTATTCAAAGCAGTGTGGTCATTCTCTTCTGACCTCCGATATCAACAAGGAAGTTTCGCCCAGAGAACTGTGACTCACTGAATATTTCATCTTTTTAAGACCATCTGTAAACCATAGAGACCAGCTAATACTGGCACCAGCCTGTCTGGCACCAACAACCACGCCACACTCAAAGTCACTTAAATCCTTCCCATTCTTATACCCAATTTGAACTTCAGCAGGTTATCTTGTCCAGGTCCTGCACACACCGAATTGCTGATTTGGAAATTTGAATTAACGTGCGGTGAAAAAGATGTAGCTAACACAGTGGCTGGTAAGTGTATCTGTACCAGCTGAAAATTATCTATATCACATTTCAAGTGTTTGCGCTGTTTGTTAGTGATAAGAGAATATCATTTACTAGATTAACCAATGTTTCTGTGCACAACAATACATAAATGTACAGCTGTTTCAAAAAGTAACAAAGTGCTTGTTAACTTATTCCAAGTATAGAATATATTATTAACTTGAAGGCAATATTTTTTTTTTAATTTACATTAATTGATATTAAATACATAAGTAGCAGGTATCAAAATAAAAACTACAATTCTTAACTGACCCTGTGTCCAATAGGAAAACTAAAAGAGAAAGTATTTAGTGTCATTTTTAAAAATCAAGTATTTTTTACAGTAAAGCTGTATGTTTAAAAAATAATAATAATAATAATCTATGCACATACTGATACAAATGGTCCTCAAATTAAAGTGGTCTGTAAATCATAACACCAGATTAATCCTGGTGTTGGTCATTATTTTTCCATTAAAAGGCCAAAACCAACAATTTGTACTTCTGGTCCCTGAATCAGCCAGTTTGTATCACTCCACTCAAATTGCATGTACAGTTTCAGAAAATGTTCCATCTTTTTTTAAATGATCCCAAATTGGATTATCTTTTTTTTTTTGTAAGACAACCTCAGTTGTTTACTATAGCGCTATATAAATAAATTTTACTTACTTACTTACTTAAACATCTGGGAAGTCCAGTGTTGGGGAAACTTTACTGAAACAGCAGTTTGTTGGTAATAATATAAGGAACTATTTTCAGCTGTGGATTAAAACACATTTGTTGTGGTTTTGGTCTTTGCATGGCAGAATATGGCCACCTTTATCCTTTCTGATCACATCCTTCTGAAAACATGACATGCTGCATGATCACTGTACAAAAAAACCCCACCAGTTTCTATCCACACACAGAGGACACTGGTAACAAGGTGCATCATAAGTAAAACATCTGTTGAGGTCTCGTCATGCAGACGGCAGCACCGATTCTCCCGACCTCCTCACACTCAGAGCTCAACCTCCACGGTACCATCACCATCATCTGGCTCCTTGGTGACACAGATTACAGATCCCTCAGCGTGCAGTCTTTTGGGTGGAGGATCCAGAGGGACAGAAAATGGATCTGTATCAGCTGCTTTCTCCTGATGGCTGATGAGAGAGGTCAGGTTACAGTGATTCATGTGAGACCTGCTTCGTAGCTGGTTTGAAAACACTTCACTTGGGCTCACCTTGGGCTGCAGCTCGGTTTGTGCACCTTGCTGACTTTGGACTCACCAGGGCTAAACAGACTGGGGGACTTTCTTCCTGAAAATAAAAAAGGATACACACCTGAAGCAGCTGGTGATGGTGAGGAAATCACTCTGTGCTTGACTGAACTCGGCTCTCCTACCTTCCCATTTTTGTTTGGAGAAGGGCAAGCGATTGGGCAGGTTGGCCTTCCTGTCCGAGCTTACGTAGGATATGGCGTCCTCCCCCTCGGCTACAGCCAACAGGGATGCGCGATAGTAGATGAGAGGCTGCCAGCACTCCTCCCTGAGGTCAATAATGTGCTCAGCAGTGTGTTTTTGAAGGTAGGAGAACCTGCACAGACATGAGCAGCCTTCAGAGGTTTTTGTTTTTCTTTAAAAACCATTTAAACTCCTGCTTGTTGCTTTCAGCACTCACACTGCTTTCTTGTCTGGTCTGAGCAGTTTGCTGGAGAACTCGCTGAGGATGGTCAGGTAGGAGAGGTACAGTGGTGTAGATGAGTCTGGAGTCTGAGTAAAGTCTTGGAACACAAACTCGATGCCGTTCCTAAACATGTATACACACAGACTTTAGGAACAAAAAGGAAAAATATCAGCAAAAAGTAACACAAAAAGAGAAATTAGGTCACGTGCCAACCTGTGGACCAGGACGACACACTCACGAAACTTGACAAGGTCCCCAAAGGTGAGGGCGAATCGCCTGGCTAGCTCTTTAATGCTGGTGAAAGTCTGGACTCCTGGGTGAGGCCTGCCGCCGCTCTCTTGCTCCTGCTTAAGGCGCACAAACAGCTGGCAGGTGCACACGACAGCACATCAGTATCTCGCTGCCTTCTAGTGACAGTTTGGGGCTGAAGTTTATATTTTTCAGTGACAATACCTGCTGCAAACAGAGCACCAGTGTGCGAGCACTCTCTATTTTATCCATCTGCCTGGTGCGATACACAGTCTCCTTGATGATGTCTCCAAAGTCATTGTAATACTGCGGACAAAGAGGGAGACGATGACACTTGACGTTTAATCCAAAGATCTTTAGTGAAGCAACAGCAGCAGCATTAAAGCGCTACATTTGATTAAGGCAACCCAAACATCCCTCCATAAATAAAAATGGTTTTTAAGTGCACCTTTATGTCCTGATTCAAGTACCCAACCATATTCATCTTTTGTAAGTCACAAAACCACATGAAGCTAGATGGTTAAAATAGTATTTTGGGGATTTATTGATCATGCATTAGGAACACAAACTGAGGCTGAGTTGAATATCTTAGCACAAAAACAGAGGGAACAGCCTTGGTGTGGTTCAAAGGCAATAAAATCCACCCAGCAGCACCCTTAAAAGTCTCTGTTTAACATGTTATATCATGTTAGTTCAATACCCACAACGATTTGTGTTTTTTTCTAGTTATGTGCTAAACTACCCCATATGGAAAAGATATATATAAATCTTATAAAGTTTGTATCTGTCTTGTGTGAAACTTGTATGAAAAGCATATAAGTGTGAAAACAGATATAAGATCCCTTGAAAAATTATATAATGAAACTTGTATGTTTTGGATACTTACTAAAACAATGTATGAAAGTAATGCGAAAGTGGCCACTTTCATGAGTAAATCATGTAAGCCTTATATGATTTACTCATGAAAGTGGCCACTTTCATGAGTAATCACATATAAGTTTTTACTATTTCTTTTCCGTATGGGACTTCTTGGATAAGTTAGTAGAAAAATCTTCTTACAAAGTCTAGACTGTATATAAAAGATGGATGCCACCCATTGGTTTGTGGATCATCACTGTTTTGATGTATCAAAGTTAGAAATTTTGGCTAGCACCATTTTTTTTCCCAACCAAATTTGCCCAAGAGGGTAAAGCAAGGGAGTTATTGCCTAATGCTGCCACTGGCTAGTTAGCTTTGTCAGCAGATGATTCCCTGTGATATTAAATGAAATGCTTATTTTGGCTAATATGAAACAGGCTTAACACAAAACTAACTGAAGAAACTGAAAAGGTCCTTTAGAGGGTTTTAAACCCAACTGGATGCTGAACAAGGCCAAACAAACCACAGATATTATAAAACAAGACTTTATTTCCACACGCAACCTAAACAACACAAGATTATAACATTAACCATAATTTAAGAGAGTTTAATGAAACATCTTTAGGTTTTCACTGGTTTCTGAAGGCCCATCACTGCCAGATATGTACACGGAAACTCGATTTGTTTTACGCATGTGTACTTCCTGTCACCACAACACATTATAAGAAGTTGTCTTCTTGCTAGTGTTGGATTAAAGCTGCTGCACTTTTGTTCAAAGACACCTGTATATTATGTTCACATCAATATAAATATTACAAAGAAATATACATGTCATTTTTTTTGCTTGTTTATACAAAAAAAATAATCTAACTTAATTATATTACCAATCTCTTTGTGTGTGTGTGTGTGTGTGTGTGTGTGTGTGTGTGTGTGTGTGTGTGTGTGTGTGTGTGTGTGTGTCTAAATAATAATAGCTCATGCAACTATCAGAATGTTTAAAATCAAATAGTGTATATATTAACAACCTTTATTTTGAAAGGACAGAACAGGAAGAATCACTCCTCGCTACTCAAAAGCTTATTAGTGCTCTTCCCCATAATGTCACACTACTCATTTGAGGAGTTCACCTTTACCTTCATGTAGTACATGAAGACCTCTGCTGCCATGCTCATCTCCAGCACTCCGTGTATTATCAGTTTGCAGTAGGCTGCGAGCACATTTCTCCATTTGTGAAGGTCCTCCAGTTTCTCCACTTGAGAGTTTTCACTGACTGAGAGCCCAAAAGCAGGCAGGGCGTGCGATCGGTCGCGAAGTGGTGGAACGCCAAAGAGTGATTAATGATGAGAAGTCATATAACAGAAAGAAAAGAACAAAGCAGACACAGGAAAGAGTGTTTTAGTTGGTTTCAGGACAATGGCTTTAGCAGGTGGATATCAAAGATAACATAACGCTGGAGTTATGGTTGTGACACCATGTGGCTTCAATCTTTCACAAGGCTAATAAAATAGGCTCGGAGGTAAGCCAGAGTTAATGGAATTTTCTCACGGAAAGAGATTGCCCTGATTTTATGATTTAACTCAGTGCCCTTGCCCTCCGAGTGATCTCTGATCCAGCAGCTAATAGAAAACACTGTCTATAGAACAAAATCGTTACCAGGCAAATCCAATAAAACAATAGCTTTTTATTACATGTTCAAAAACCAATAATCCTGTATCGTATTTGGTTGAACATTTAAGAGATTCCCACCAGGACAGTTATTGACTTCTCTAGACTATCCCCATATTTGGATGCAATATGTCTCTGAAAGCAGACGCTATACTAAAGATAATAAAATGTTTTAGATATAGTGAGCTGTGGATGAATTCATAAGTTTACTTGAAGGACTTTATAAAAGGGGAAAAAAAACGATGTATTTCCAAGATGTCAATCTTGTTTTTTTCATTTCACAGCAGACAGGAGCGTGTCACCGTCATCCGCTTACAAGCTGCATTGCTTTGCATAACAAAGTCTAACATCCCTTCTTACAAATTAGTCAACCCTGTTTCAGTCTGAGGACATTAACAAGGCTTCTTTTGTAATTGAGGGTCAATTGTCAGGTCAGGTTGGAAATCAGACCCCATTTACAGTCAGCAGGCGGCTCTGCAGCGACTTATTAAGCCAAATGTGTGGCCGTGCATTTAATATCTACATGTTTTTACCACAGCGGGGCCGGCACACTCAATCAGCGGCTCGCTCAGAGCAGCGGCAGAGTGAGAGTGCCATCTACCGCGCGGCGCTGCAATGAGCACGCTTCAGTATTCTGTTCTTTATTCCAAAAACCAGCTGTAGTTACTTTTCTTGCCATAAAAACGAACATTAAATCCTAATACTTTGCATTGGTTAGAAAAAAAAAAGAAGTTAAAATAAAAATGAAAACCAATGCCTTAGACACTTTTTTGGCTTTTTGTGCCCCCCTGCCGCTGGCCCCCTTGTCGTGTTTCAGATATCCATGAGTTGCTGAGCCGTTTCACCAGAGAGTCATTTCCCCTTTAAACTTCTCAGATGGTTTCACTTAACTACATGTTTGAGACCCAAAGAGGTCAAATTATCCATTGCCTTCCATCCGCTGCATCGAAGGATTAAAGAGAAATGAATACAAATTTGTAGCATCGGATTTTTGTTTTCTCCTCTTTCCTGACCCATTAATCCTTTTTTTTACGATCCCCAAAGATTCATGCTGCGAGCCTTCAGAGGAGGCCTGATTAAAAGTAAACTTCGACCAGCTAATGCTGCTCAGGCTTTGATGCATTAGTATTAACAATCCAATCATGCCATAAATAATACTCCATCACCGGGAGAGTACTTAAGCTCATTTTGCTAATGATACTTTTATTCCTCTGCTCGGGTCACAATTTTTAATGCAGGACTTTTTGCTTTCACTTCTCGTACTTCTTCATTCCCCTTCTCTCTTATTTCCTCTCTGCTCACAATCAAACATACACAGAAATCTTAAAGCCTGATTTAAGGTGAGCACAGAGAGAGCCACCCACTGCCTGTGGACTTACATCATTCTGAACAGAGAGGCTAAAACATCCTTTAAAGTGAGGTAAGAATAAGAAAAAATAAAGCCACTTAAACAGGCTGGCGTCTCACCCCTGCTCTGGCTGTCATAGTCTGAGCCGACAAAGACGTGCACGCACACAAAGTTCAACAGCGCCCTCTGCAGTTTGGGGCTGGGCGTGTAGAGCAGTGGACCGAAAGAGGTGGGATCCCACACGCGTAGCTGGTAGGAGTGAGCCGTCAGGACGTCACACACACCCAGGAAGGCCTGAAATTGGAAAAAATGAGAAGACGTAAGAAAGGCCTGAAGAAGAAGAAGAAGAAGAAGAAGAAGAAGAAGAAGAAGAAGGAGGAAGTGTCGAAATGGTTAGCAGGCGTACCTGCTGCCTCACACTGAGGTCACCGTGGGACAGACAGTGATGACTTCTCTCGCAGAAGAGACGCAGCTGGAGCCTCTGGGCTTGCGCCTTCTCCTAAACACAAACAGTGTTGACTGATTAACTGACTGATCATTTCAGCTCTAATTCTTCTGTTTCTGGCTGCTTGTAATAACTTGTAAATATGATTTAAAAACTTCTATTGACTTGCATAATAATACAGTAATAATTAATGAAAACTTCCTAAGGTGTTGTTAAGATGTGAAACTGTCAAATTAAATTTGTTCCTGTTTTTGTCAAGAAATTAGCATTACTGTTTAAAGGTTCAGGTTCATTTAAAAATGTCATTTTTTGAAAGAACATTTCTAGGAAATAGATTATTACATCTGCGAGATTGCTACTAGACTGCTACAGTGTGTACTGCTCCTTTTATAGCATTAGCATTTTGCCTTATTAGCAGAAGGTAAAACGATCAGCTCACAAGTATATTAGGGCTTGAGCAACTGACACATTACAGTTCCTCAGCTGGCTGCTTCATCACATTTTACTCATACAAGCCAGAAAGTAGTACACACGGTTGTACAGAAACTTCTTTTTTCAGCAGTTACCTTCAAACCCTCAGAAGTGTATTAAACCCACAGAGTTTGATGCTACAGAGTCTCAACAATGCAGATTTTATTATTTTGTGATCAGTAAAACTGTTTCCAGCTGATAAATCAGCCTTTCAAAAGATAATCCTGAATTAGGGAACACAAAACAGCACAGAAACACAGAAAATGAGCCTCTGTAAGCCTAGGTAGATCCATCAATCTTGTTCCATTTGTCCAATTCAGGCTCACAGGGCGATTGGAGCCTATTCCAGCTGTAATAAGATGGGAGGAAGGGTACACCATGGACACAATAACAACCGGTTTTATATTATTTTTATGTTATTTTAGCTTAAACGGTAAAATTGAAATCCTTAATTTACAGGGAAAAGAACCCAAAACCTCTGAACAGTAGTATACTTTTATTTGCAGTTTATCTTCCTTCACTTTTAATACAGCTGTTCTGAGGGGATGTCTTTTGATTTTGAGTGAGAATTTTACTCTGACCCAAGCATCCAGACTCAAAAAAAACAAACAAAAGCAAAAAAGAAACACTACATATGACTTTAAAATAAAACGCGGTCTTTTTAATTATCAAAAATGATTAAAATGTTGAGAACACAGAGTGTTTTCTGTGTAAGTGCACATACATCGCTGCTAACACCTCATCTCTATATCACTACATTCACACAGGTTAAAGACTGAGCTGTAAAGCGGATGTAGCTCACCCTGCAGGTCAGAGTTTGACTGCTGGTGCTGAGCGACCACATCATGGAAAAGGACAAACACTGCAGTACTTCCAGCAACACCTGCAAACACAGTGAAGTGGAAATACACTGAAGACGTGTGCGCAGTACAAAGACCACATTTGTCTACACAGCAGGCGGGGATGATACCTCAGGTGGAGCTCCTTCCAGGCTGCTCTCTACTGACAGGAGAGGAGACAGCACATCAAACAGACCCCACTGGCTCAGGTCATGGCAACTATGGAAACACGAAGAGAAACAGCCACATAAATCCACATCAGCAGCACCATACTCACGCTTGACTTTAAACGACTGTCAAGTCTTACTTGTTGAAAGCTCTAAGTTTCTTCAGCATGGCTAAAATCTCTCTGATTTTCTCCTCATCAGCAGAGAAACTTTCACCCTGTGTAAGAGAAGTCAGACTTCATGAGAGTTGCTTTCAGTCTCTAACATTTCGAGGATTTCAGGTGTGATGAGTAAAAGTAAAATCAGAATAGAAGTACAAGGTAATCACTCTTTTTTTTCTGGATACATGAATACAAGCCTGACACACAATAATTGCGTCCACATAAATCCAGCAGTACTCACCTTGAGTGATTCCCCCAGCAGTGCTGTCAGCCGGTCCACCCAACGCTGGACCAGAGAGTCTCTAGCAGCTCGGGCGGGGGAGCACCAAGCTGTCTCCTCGCGACAGAGAGAGAGGAACACGCGGGCCCCTCCCTCCAGAACAGCCGGGCCTGAGTGGACGTCTAAAACAGCTTCCAGTTCTGTCAACAGGCTGGACACCGCCTACAGGAGCGACACGACTCACGTTTGAAAACATCGCATTTGGTAGCAAAACTCATTTGCAGGCTTTGTGATGTATAATGAAAGTAAAAAGCTAAGACGATAGCCCAGCTGAGTATTGGAGTAGTGTCATTTCACCATTAAGTTTACCAAACAGAACTAGTAGTAGTATGTTGAGAAATTGTGTGTTGAAAATCCCTCGCTCTGTTAAAAAACCACTTGAAGGTTATCTTCTATTATGAATCATTTGAAGATATTCTAGTACAGCGGTGCCCAACCTTTTTTGGATCACGGACCGGTTTAATGTCAGACAATATTTTCACGAACCGGCCTTTAAGGTGTCGCAGATAAATACAACAAAGTAAATTAATACGACTAAGACAAAAACGATGGTATTTTGTAAATATAATAATAAATGCAAATTCACTGTGTAATTGTGTAACTTTATTAGCAGCATCCTGACAACACTGAGAGTAACATCCTCCTCTCTGCCACTTAATGCTCTCTGGTTGCTAAGGTAACGTGTAAATATTTCTTTCAAAATAAGACACAACTACAACACGGGAAAAGACCCAGGGAAACCAAGTTAACGACAAAAACCCTGAAAACCATAAATTTCACACCCGACCCTCGACTCTCACGGCCCGGTAGCAAGCGACTCGGCCCAGGGGTTGGGGACCGCTGCTCTAGTCCGTGAATAAAAACACATGGATGGAAATGAGCGGAATAGGCCTCCTTTCAGGATAAGGAAAGCACATTACCACATTCCCATTTCTGTATGACTAAATAGTGTAAACTGAGGTTCTGGGGATGGGCGTGAGGTTCTGGGGGTGCTCCGTCTCTGGGCGGGGGCCCGGGCCGGGCCTCGGGGGCTCGGGTCCTGGTTGGTGTGTTGCCGGGGTTGTGGGCGGGTGGGTGCATGGGGGCCCGGCCCTGGAGCAGGGTGCCGCCGGTGCATCGAGCCGCCTGGGGGGCTCTTCAACTGGTGGGGGGGATGGTCACATCTGGCAGGAGCTTTCTTCTCTCAGGAACTCTCTGCAGGAGGGGGAGATACAGGAGAGGTGGAGGAAGATCTCAGCCTGGGCGTTTACCGTCTTATGTAGTCTGGAAGATGTGTGGTTGGTGGGGTGGGTGCAGTTTTCTCTGTGGTGGGGTTGGGTGGACTGTCCAGGGCTCTGTGGAGCCGGGGGGCGCTACTGCACTGGGCCCCGGTCTGATGGGCCTGGGCCCCCCTTCCCTGGCGGGTCGCGGAGGGTGGGAGTGCCTACTGGGGTCAGCGGGGGAGCTGGCCCCAGGGAGGGGTTACCTGCCCCTCCCTTCCTTCCCTCCCCATCTCCAGCTGCCTCCCTCTTCCCGCTCCTCCACAACCACCCACACATGCAGGGCCTTGGAGTGGGGGTATGTCACCAGGGTGCAGAGGAGGCTACCCCCCCCCCTGTCCCCTTCTGGCTGCCTCTGCCTCAATTTTATCCCACAACTTAGACATTCACATTATTCACACTCTCATTACACATACATATAGGATCTTGGGGGTGGGCACAATCACGGAGTCCAAATCACCATCAGGGTGTATACCTCACCCCTGACGTCGTTGCCCACCTCTCAATTTTAAATACACTTAGTCATTGAGGGCTAGCAGGAGGGACCATGCGCTTACCTGCTGCTCCTTGGCAGGTAGCTCCATGCCCTCCTGGGTTTTAATTGCACCTTAGAACACACATGCATCAACACTACAATGAGCGGGTGGAGGGAGGTTTGGAGTCTTCTCCCACCCCCATTCTCTGCGGCCTGCTGGAGCGGGGGGGCTAGTAGGAGGAGTTGGCCGTCCGACTGCGGTCTGGGGTGTGGGGCCTCCCTGCTGCTGCGGAGTCGGGGTGGTCTGCCTCTCCCCACCGCAGGGAAAAGGGTAACACCACCTGGGTCTGGGTGCAATTCCCCCCTCCAGGGGCAAGGGTACCTAGACCCGGTTTGTAGAGTACGCTTGGGGAGTGTGATTGTGTGTACAGCGTCTCTTTATGTCTGTCTCCACGTTGGTTGAGTGTGGAGTGAGTGCATATGAGAGCATGAGGGTGGGAATGGATGTTTGTGTCTGTGTGTGCCTGTATGTCTGTGTCTATATGTCAGGTTGGGTATCAGACGCCACCTCTCTGGGGACACCTCAGGCCCTCCAAGGTTTGGAGGCCTATCTCCACCCACCACCACTTCCCCTGCCGGTGGCGGACTCCCTCAGGTGTCGGTGTGTTGGTGGTTCTTTGTGTCTGGGGGTGGGCGTCCGGGTACACACCGGCTCACTCCTTGGCGGCCGCTTGTCGGGGCCTGGGGCCTGGGGCTCGCTCGGGCCCCTTTGGAGGTGGGGTGCCCCCGGCCTCTCGGCCTAGGGCTCGGTCACTCAGGCGCAGCTGGGGGCCGGCGGAGCTCACGGGCGCGTCACTGCAACCCCCCCTGGCTTCTGCTCCGCGGCTGCTGAGTGAGCCCTCATCTGGGACTCTCCTCAGCTCTTACTGGAACAGTGGCGCGGCTGCCCCTCTGTTGGTCTTCCATGGTCTCTTGTGTTCTGGGGGCCTCTGGATGTCTGGAGTTTTGATCTCCTCCATACCCGCTTCACACCCTGGAGGATGGGGCTGTGGCCCCCCCACACTCCCTAGCAGATCATTACATGGAGAAACCTTTGGAATGCAAGCATGCTGATCCACACAGGTATGCACACATGGGTATTCACAGACGCGGACTAAAGCTTTCTTGGCTGCTGCCTCAAAGCACACTGTGCGCTGTCTATCTTGCGTGCTGCACAATATCGTTTATTACTTAGTAAATACTGATATCTATGACTAGCTAGTTTATTGTGATGGTGCTTTGTTTTCTCTATTATTATGTTGCTCTTTGTTGTTTGCTGTCTCCTCTGTTTGTTTGTTTGTTTGTTTGTTTTTTCTCCATACAGGTGACCCAGGAGTTTTTTTTTTTTTTTTGTCTCTCTTCCCCCCCCTTCTCACCGTCTCTTCTCCCCTTGGGTTTTCTTTCTTTCTCTCCCCCTCTCTCTCTCATTCATTCCCCCTGTCCTATTTATTAAAAAAAAAAAAAAAAAAAAATGACAAAGGATGAACTGAAGCTCTGCCATCACGTAATGTCGCATACTGCTGTTTCTGATGTCATTTAAAAAAAAAAAAAAAAAAAAAAAAAAGAAAACATCGCATTTGGTAGCAAAACTCATTTGCAGGCTTTGTGATGTATAATGAAAGTAAAAAGCTAAGACGATAGCCCAGCTGAGTATTGGAGTAGTGTCATTTCACCATTAAGTTTACCAAACAGAACTAGTAGTAGTATGTTGAGAAATTGTGTGTTGAAAATCCCTCGCTCTGTTAAAAAACCACTTGAAGGTTATCTTCTATTATGAATCATTTGAAGATATTCTAGTACAGCGGTGCCCAACCTTTTTTGGATCACGGACCGGTTTAATGTCAGACAATATTTTCACGAACCGGCCTTTAAGGTGTCGCAGATAAATACAACAAAGTAAATTAATACGACTAAGACAAAAACGATGGTATTTTGTAAATATAATAATAAATGCAAATTCACTGTGTAATTGTGTAACTTTATTAGCAGCATCCTGACAACACTGAGAGTAACATCCTCCTCTCTGCCACTTAATGCTCTCTGGTTGCTAAGGTAACGTGTAAATATTTCTTTCAAAATAAGACACAACTACAACACGGGAAAAGACCCAGGGAAACCAAGTTAACGACAAAAACCCTGAAAACCATAAATTTCACACCCGACCCTCGACTCTCACGGCCCGGTAGCAAGCGACTCGGCCCAGGGGTTGGGGACCGCTGCTCTAGTCCGTGAATAAAAACACATGGATGGAAATGAGCGGAATAGGCCTCCTTTCAGGATAAGGAAAGCACATTACCACATTCCCATTTCTGTATGACTAAATAGTGTAAACTGAGTGCAGGTGTGCATACCTGTGTGTTTTCAGCGTGCAGACACTCTGGGAGGAAGTACGGGGGAATCCTCATCAGGTAGGCAAGGATGTCACTGCTACTTGAAAACTGCAGAGAGAATAGAGACATTACAATATAACAACCAGAATTCAATAGTGCAGCACAGATGCCTGGATACAGAATCACACTGATTTATATAGCAACAGCTACATGTGGAATAAACACCTTAGACAGCAGCTTTGGAAGCACCGTCAGGAGATGTTCAGTGAGCTTCAAACAGTCATCGTTCTGAATCTTCTTATCTCTGGCACTCATTACCTGAAACACAACAAAATAAACACTTATGTCTTTTAAATGATGAGTTATCAGTGTGCTATCTCACATACAAAGAGAGGACAGACATCTTCCACTGACCTTCTTCGCTCCACTCCTCCCTGCCAGCACAGGTCCCTCTGAGGCCTGACGCACCGACGCTACCAGGATCTCTACAAGCACTGCTTGTTCAGCAAGGGTGAAACCTACATACGCACACACATACTTAGAAAAGCAGGAGTTCACAGAGGATCTAACATGTTTTTTTGTGGAGGAAACAACTGAAAACCAGAATGAGGAAGATGAAGGTTGTGGATGATTTTAAACGGTCCTTTTAAGCCACAAAAAAATCTTTGGTGAGGGAAAATTATTAGGAACTGACAGCACACACATTTCCCTACCTGGACTGCATGAGGAAGAGTCCTGTAGCAGTGCAGACGTGAAGGAGGGCCAGTCCTTCAGCAAAGCTCCACCGCAGTCCCATAGACTGTCCACCAAGTACACCACGTGGTTGTGCAGCTGAAAGCATAAGCTTTACATGATTCACAACATCACAGATGTAAACTAGGTGATAACACAATAGAGAAGAAAGTCCTTTCTTAGCTCAGACTGGAGCTTCGACTTGAAACAGCCAGTCTGTGTTCACCTCAGATTCCTGGTAGAAGTGCAGCAGAGCCTTCAGTCTGGCAAATGTTTGCTGCTTACACGCTTCGTCTTCATTCGATCCATCCTGAGTATCAGATGCAGGGGCTACAGCATTGAGAAGCCTGACCGAGACAATCTATATCATATGGAAGCACTAATAAACCGCTAAGTTGTTTTTCAAGTGACATAGGAAGACATACCTTGAGAAGAGCAGCTCCCCCGCAGTGGCCGCAAGAGGGCGCTGTGAAGAGTAAACAAACTGGAGGAGGTGTTTGTAGTCTTCTGGAGTGAGCACATCGTCAGATGTCCTGAGGAGTGAGGAAGGAAGTGGATGTGAAGAGGAACAGAATGAAGACATGAGTGAGAAGATTAGATGACAGATCAAACAGACTCACTTGGAGATGAGCACCAGGAGTTTCATGGTCTGCACTGCCACTTCACTGTCCTTATCCAGGGTCATGGAGATGATCCGGTCCTGGAACACAACAGTACAAGAGCATTAAAGCACTTTGTGATGCTTGTTTTAATCAGAGCTATACAAAAAACCCTATCAGTTACTATTACTATTATTATCAGTAGTAGAAGTAGTTGCAGTATTATGAGCAGCGCTTTATTAAAAGTCTTGTCCTGATCTCCAGCTATATTGAGCTCTTAAGGCTCGAACATGACATGACAAGCCAGTGATATTTGAAGGCAGTGTAGGTAATTCAGATTTCACCGGTCCTGATGGAGGCTGGATTACCTTAAAGCGGCTGGTGAACAGGTCTAGTTTAGGCAGGAAGAGGGGATCTCCGTACAGACCCTGCAGAGCTAACACACACTTGAGACGCACATCTGGCACCTGAAAGATAAACAGCAGCCAGGCGGCGTTGTAAAAATCATCCCATGATGATTTTTTTGTTGTTATTTTGCTGCTGGCTACCTTGTCGTGCATCATCCAGCCCATGTATTTGAGGTAACTGTCGCTGAGAAACACAGAACTGTAGAGCTTCATCCACAAACCCAACTCTTCCATACAGACGCAGCGGATCTCTGGAAGCACATCACTGCACGAGCACGCAAACACCCACAAACCCGAGTTGAGTTAAAATAATAATGCAGTATAGATTAAACATTTAAATAATGAAGCATGTCAGAGAAAACTGTACCGGTATCGCTTAAGGAAAACTCCCTTGAAGATGATGTCCATCATGCTCTCGATCTCTGCTCGGTTCTCCTGCAACTAGAGGAGCAACAGGAAGGTTACACAGAAGCCACACCGTCAATAAAAGGAAAAGTCCTTTCAGTTTCGTCCTGCTCATTCTCTGTGTACCTCTGCGATCTTCCTCTGTACTTTCTCCAGCTGCTGTGCGCTCTTCTGCCTCATCGTCTTCGTTTTTTGCACCTCATACAGCTTCTGACTGTTTTCGATGCCAGCGCTCAAGCTGAGAGCCACGCCCACCAGAGAGCTCAGCAGCTTCACCGCTGATTAGAGAAGTCCACATCGAAAGTACGGGTTAGTTTATCCGCAAGTGTGTCTGAATGCTGATTCACGTAGTTTCGCTCTTACCCGCTAGTGTGCAGGTGTGTCTGAACGCTCGCACGCAAGAGTTTGACAGCTCGGTGAGCAGCGAGATGAGGGTGTTCATCAGGTAGCCGTCGAAGATGATGCCGTGCTGACACTGAGCCACCAGCACAGACACAAAGTCGCAGAACTCGGAGTGGAACCAGCGGCCGTACGGTCCAGACTGCACCAGAGGATACTCAACACTGTCCTACAGCGGAGGAGAGAAAGAGACAGCAGGTTTAGCAAGTTTAAGACCTTTGAAGTATCCAAAATGTTACTGAAATGCTTTTTTCCAGGTGATTAGTATCATACAGTATATCAGATTCGTACTGAAGGTTTTCATGAACAAGAAAATTAATGCTAATAATTTTGCAACATGTATAGAAAATCATGTAAAAGCTACATTTGTGCAAGGAGTCAAACATTTTTATTGTGCTTTTTTGTCTCTTTTTTGGCTAATTGAGCAGAGCATTAGCTTAGGAAGTCAAGCTCAGCCACAGTCCCGGCAGACCGGCTAATCTCAGTGCCATACAGCCGTACTGCATCACCCCTACTACTACTACAAGACTTTTCATTTTAAACACGGGTATACGCCACTTTTAAGCAAAACCAGTTTGCAGTTGTGCTTAGAAGTTTAAATACACTCATGATTCAAAAACAAGAACTGGGTGCACAAGTTTGAATTTTATCAAATGTATACTTATGCACAAGTGCATAAGTATACACAGAGCCTCAAGTATATACCTACACTTACTAAAATCTTTTAATGAGTGGTGCTGAAGGTTCTACAATCTCTTCAAGCATTTCTAAACAACTGTAGATTCCAAGATCATCACTTCAAACTGTACGTAAGTACTTTGCCAAAGTCTAGAAGAAGACTTAAATTGTGACCCTCAAATGAGACAAAATTTGTTTGTAAATATGCTTTTGACCCTGTGTATATTCAAGAAAATCCTAAACAAATTCAAATTAGTGCATCCAGTTCTTGTTGTTTAAAGTCATTAAAGATGCATACTGTACTGTAAGTTGAAATAAATCACTAAAGGCCAAATTGCCCTGACATTCATGCTCATGATGAGTGAAAGTAAACCTTTGACCACAACTGTAACCCTGCCCTGCTGCTGTGGTGGAACCGCTCAGTGAATTATATGTGAAAATGAAAGTAACTCAGCCTGACATGTAAACAGTATGTTATTGCAAAACAAGATTCATGCTCAGTCAATCCACCACGTATGAACAAACGAACAGCAACACTGAACTCAAAACTTCCACATTTTGCAGGTTTATTGTCGGTGTCTGTCTGAATCCCAAGACTTCAACTTCAAAGATTCCTACATTAAAAATAAAAAACAGCATCCTTGTCATTCTGTTTTTCTTTTAATGAACACCAAGAGAAAGCTGTTCTCTCTAAAAAATAACATGTCAACACAGCTTAGGTTTGCAAAGTTCCATCCGAACAAACCACCAGACTAAGTATAAGTGTACCAAAGTGGAGATGTAATGCACAGCACTACATTCGATGAACACCAAACTCAGCATATCAGCACAAACACCTCATAGCAGCTGTCAGCACAGTGGTGGAGGCGTGATGAATTTGGTTTGTCGTGCAGCCACAGGAAACAGACGCCTTGCAGTCACTGAGTGGCCTGGAACCGTATACCAAAGTACTCTAGACTCAAATATAACGCCACCTGTCTGCCAGGCTAAAACATAGCTATAGTTGGGTGACGCAGTAGGACAATGATCCCAAGAACCTGTGAAAATCTACAACAGAATGGCTGAAAAAGAAAAGAATCAAAGTGCTGCAGTGGCCCTGTCACTGAGACCTCAATCTGATTAAAATGGCAGGACCTTAAGAGAGCTGTCCGTTAACGAATACCTGCAACCCTCAATGACCTGAAGCAACACTGTAAAGATGAGCAAGCCAAAATTCCTCCAAAGTGATGTGAGAGACTAATAAAATCATACATATAACTCCTACTTCAAGTTACTGCAACTAAAGGTGGTTCTACAAGCTACTGAACCATCGGCTTTACTTGACTGATTGATTGACCGTTTTATTTCAAACGTGTGAATGTAGCTGAAATAACAACAAATATATTGGAAACAGAAGAAAAAGCAAAGTAAAAAACACCAAGATGCCACAAATATCTCTATATACCACACTACTTTGTTTGTCACTTTGTGTTTAAAGCTGATAAAAGAAAATAAAAGTTCATTTACAAAACAATGGAAGAGCAGTAACTGGCCATTGCTGACATGAAGTGCTTAAAGTGCAGTGAGTGGGTACTTACTGTATCCATGGGCCACGTGACTGTGAGGATCCACGGAAAAGCCAGAAACTTCTTATACTGCAGACCAGCAGTCTGAAACACTCAAATACAGTTTCTCTTCCACAACATCCAAAACATGCTTCACATAATAACACGACAGAGCGCCGAGCTGAAATCCTCTTACCTCATCCAGCTCCTCGACCATCTTGCTCATGACTTCGCTGTCCTCTTTGCTCTGACACATCTCCGCTGTGACGACACCTTAAAAAAAAAAACCAGAAAGCACGCTAAAGACAAAGCCCTTTGTTGGTATGCTGCACGTATGTGCGCGCTGGCAGGTCTGCTTGCCTTTGCACCCAGAGCACTGGATGAAGAAGCTGATGAGGTCGAGGAGAGAGGAGTCTCTGTCTGACCCATACGCCTCAATCCAGTCATCTATCACCGCCTGCTCAGGCATCAAAGAAGACCCGGTGAATCATAATATTATTGTACACAATTAAGAATCTTCCATTTCTACACTGAGGATGTGGGATTTTTAATAGCCTGTTATAACTGCTCAATAGCCAGGGTGAAATCAGCAGCTCTGACAGATAGCAGAGATTACAACGCTTCCCTTTTTAAATTCAACAAAGCGACACAATGTGTACGAAGTTACCTGCATGGCACTCCTGCCCATGGTGATCACTTCAAACAAGGTGACGGCCTCCACGTGCTTCTGTTTGCCGTGTCCTCTTCCTGCTCTCCTCGTGCCGCTGCAGCTGGCCTTGGGACTTTTGCACTTGACATTCTCGGAGCTCTCGTGTGTTCGCCTCCTTCGTCTCTGCCGGGATTGAAAACGTGACAGGTGAAGAAAATACAGCCGGCTGAAATAATGTGCAACGATTTCCAGTCGAGGTCGAGTGAAAATCAGTCTGAAGGCGCAGACACAAATTTGCCTCCACAGCATTAGAACGCCTACGACTTCTCTTCTCCGGACTACGTATGTGGCTGGTTTGTAGCCACATACACTAAACTCAATTAGGCAGAACACTGATATCCACTTGGGCCACTGTATTCATGTTCTGGGTCAACATGGCGGCTTCCACCAGCTGGTGCAAGGATGGACAAGATTACAAATGAGCTCAGGTTTAGCATTTATGAGACAAAGTTAGGAGATGGTTTGGAGATGTGAAGAGGAGGACTAATGGATATATTGGACAAAGGCTGTAGAATATAGAGCTGCCAGGCAGAAGGAAAAGAGGAAGACCTCACATGTGGGGGGTTGATGTGATAGAAAAGGATGCTAGGGATAGGTGGAGGTGGAAGCAGGGGATCAGATATGACAACCCCTAAAGGGAGCAGCTAGAAGAAGAAGAAGAAAAAGAAGCAGAAGAAGCGTTTTTCTTGTGTAAGCCTGCATGAGCATCAGTGGATAACACATACCACACTCTTTCGCCTGTTCTCATTCCCAGAGTCCTCCTCTGAGTGACTGACGGCTTCAGAGGTGTCCGCCTTGGCACAAGAGCTCTTACTGGGAATTCAGAAACAGGAGAACTGGTTAACAGAGGGAAGCTGGGTTATTATAGCAGGCACTGTCAAATAACGACTAACTTTGCTAACTTACTTCTGCTCTGAGGACCTGGATGCAGCTGCAGCTGTGGCCTCTGGTATCATGATCCCCTCAGACGTTCACGCAGGGCTCAGCTGTGTGACTCTGCATCTGCAAACACAGTACCCGACAGTCTGTGCTACCAAAACTAAGCAATGCATTGGAGGGTGGGGGCAGAGGCTTGCGTTTAACTGATTTTCTGCGTGCCCCCTCCGCTGGGAGGAGCTACCGCGGTGCTTTAAAGGGTAAGTTAAAGACACTTGGGCATAGTGGCCGCTTTGGCCCCCATGAAAGTTGAACAGAGCACTTTCTTTTACTAAATCAAAAAAATATAAGTAATAATTTACAGCTAGCCTAATTAGCAGTGCCTCGGCTTGCAGAATATAACAAGCACGGATTAAAACTAAAAGGTAAGACAAAGACTCAAAGGTCGCTGCTAAACTTTTCAAACTTACCCTCTTCGCATAAACGCATACGCCTCGATGTTTGTCAGTGTATGCCTTTGAATTGGAAGCTTGTCAGACTCATTTAATTCAAGTATTTCCACTGATATCCTCCGTCTTTAGCCCCAGCTCTCACAGTCAAGTTGACAGACAGCCTAACGGGTCGTGATTGGCTAACGAGCCCGAATAGAATGATGCGATTGGCTGGCGGGAAACGTCAGTGTGAATTGAGTCCCTCCTCCGGCGGCGGTGACAGAAGGCTTGCTGTACGGAGCGGTTTTCGTCAGGCCACAGCGCTGTAAACATCTGTAAGAAGAGCCTCGTCGACGTATGAACTGTTAGCGAGTGAATAACAGGAAGATTGTGCCTTTTTGTGCTACCACAAAAATAATGCAGCACATTTAGCTATCTCGCTGGTCCTGCTGTGATTTTTAATGCAATGTATCCTGCACACCTCGGTCCCAAAAGCGCTTCCCGTGTAATTTAATTAAGCACAGTAGCAGCAGTCAATTCAGAAGGGAGATGTCATGGCATTTCCTGGTCAGCTCATTCCTATTTGAATGAGCTGACCAGCAGGGGGAGCTATTCACTCATCTTATGCGAGCAGCTTAGCCCGCAGGCAAAGGTTTAAGGACGGGAAGGATTTGAGAAGCAATGTTATAAATGCAGGAAAGAATAGAAAGGCCTCTCAGAACCCCTGCATCACCTACAGCTGCAGTATCAAACATAAGGCCTGAAGGCCAGAAACACTGCGGTTTCCTCATGACAAAGATATTACACCAAATAATTAATAATTAAATAGCACAAATGTTGCTGGGTTTTTTCACTATCTACTACAGAAATGGGGGGAAATGAGTTTCTGTCAATTAACAAAAACCTTCTGTTTTATAATTGCATGACAGTCTGGCATGACACATTTATTACTTACAATTTAAAGTTTTGGTGACAGATTTCTTTCCTTTAGTACATCAGCATTTCTTTGTCACGTTGAAAAACTGTATGTATTATTGAAACTACACTTTCTTTTTCTTATATTAAGATATCTCAGAGGTTAAATGTGTACTTAGACTTCCTTACTTCTGATAGAAATGTGAGTTTTCATTGGTGTGGCCCATTTAGCGTGGGCTGTATTTGCTTGACATCTCTCACCTACAGACTGTAGCGCACACCTGCCTCTCTTTCTCTCTCTCCCTCCCAGTAAGCGATACCTGCTTATATACACGTGACATTAGTCAACAGATGGGGAGAATAAAAGCTGCTGCAGCTAAATGCTGAAAGCCAGTCTCCACCAGAGACAAAGTCAGTCAAAAACACTCTAAAATATGCACAGTTAACCACTTTTCCATTGTTACAGCTCACGTTTAGTGTAAGTAAACATGTTTCCAATTAGTAAATGTGAAATACTGGTTTGAAAGTCTGAGCTCACGCTCTATCTCATTCTCAATTTAAAAGATGTAGACTGATTGTTCTGTATGTGCTCTGACTGGTGTATTCCTGGTGAGTTTTTAATGGGGCACCTTTGGCATTTGTGTATTTTGACAACTTCTTTCTGTTAGTCCCAAGTATTTTATACTTGTAATATGAGTAACTGTTGTCCAAACATAGTGGATAGATGCCAGACTGAGGGGAAGTCACCAGAACCAGAATGTAAGTAGCTACTTCAGCTCACGATCCATGACAATTTACAGGTCATTTCCTGTACAAAACAAAAAATGTGACCTTGACCATGATCTTAAACACAATTTGGTTGAAGAACCTTTAGGTCAAGAGTGCCAAATATAAGGCCTGGGGGCCAGAATCGGCCTGGCACGACTCCAATCCGGCCCAAGGGACGGATTTGGAAAATGTGAAGCAGTGCATAAAGATTTTTTTTGTAAATTGACAAAAACTGTTTGACTTTCATACCTTTTTGTACAAATTTAAACATTTATCTCGCAGTTTCGCTGGTCCAGCCCACTTAAGATCAAAATGAGCTCCCAACGAACAATGAACAAAGCATTCAGTGGACCTGTACACATGATTATGTCTTAGCACAAAAGCTGAGGTGTAACCAATAACATTATAAGCATGACAACTCTCTCCGCCGCAGATCTGATGACACATAGTAGCTAGAAAGCATAGGTGTAATTAATAAACTTAATTATTGATGGATGCAGTCGTCCCACATTCACATTCCTGGCATCATCGACAGAAGTGAAACAGATGCAAGATTAATGTGAATATAACGCGACCTCTTCACTTGTTTTTGAACTTGAAGTTCTGACATTGTGTAAAATGTAACTCAAAAGCAAAATGCAATAATTTAAAGCCTGCATGTAACTAAAGATAGTTTTATGTTATTGTTTGATGCTGGTTTTTTGTTTTTGTTTTTAAAGCTTTTCATACAGCAACACTTTGTGTTTGGGTACTCGAGAGAGCAGATGCTGTGGTTTTGAAAGCCAAATGTCCTCCCACTCTTGCTTGAGATAGGATTTCATCTGCTCGCTAGTTCGGGACCTCTTTTAATGGAGTCATGCTCTTTTTACAGCAGCTCATGTTACTTTCCTGTTGCCAATTTACCTAATTAGTTGGGGTTATGTGGCCTGATATTCAAAACAATAACAATCCTCAGGGCGCACCAATGACTGAAGTGAAATGAGGGTTTTGAAGGTTTTTCCGTCTTTTTCATTTTCATGCTGTTAATAAAAACTGAAATCACACGCTCATCCAACGTGAATCATAATGTAGCTCAGTGTGTGTGTGTGTGTGTGTGTGTGTGTGTGTGTGTGGCCTCCACATGTCTGCATACACTCTCAACAATGTCTGGGCATGCTTCTACTGAGACAGACGATATTGTTCTCGTGGACCTCACAGACCTTCAGGGCATCAGTGAGCTCCTGGACTGTCTGTTGGCAGCATTGGATGCACTGACACATAACATATCAGAGGTTCTCAATTGGATTCAAGTCTGGGGAACGCAAGGACCTGTCACTGACATCTGTGTCTTCATCATCCGTGAAGTTTTTACATATTTTGGTGTTGGTGAATACATGGAGAGCATGTGGTCCCAGATATTGAATGACCCACTGCCAAATCTGTTATGCTGGATGATGTAAGCAATGTAACATTCACCACCATGTGCTCTGTGGGAACTTGCTCCCATGTATGAAGAGAGTGGTGATGCCCCTCTACTGCCCGCCTATCTCTCCTCATACCAGGAGAGATGGTCTCCTAATAGGACATATTATGTGATGGCCCATGTCCTGGTATCTGGCCCATGAGTTCAAGGTAGCGTCTCATGCTATTTTTGTTACCTTTGCCTTTTTTTCAGGAATTTTTGTTACTTTAGGGTCATTTTGCATGTGTAGTCTAACGCTACTTTGTAGTCACTGTAGATGTGTGGTTGTGTGGTGTGACTTTGTGGTTATTTTGTGTCAAATTGTATCAATTTGTGATTTTATGTTACCTGGTGTCCCTTTATAGCTGTTTTTTGACTCTGACACTCATTCATCAATGAGTTTATCAGCCACAAAGAGCAAACATGTCATACAACTTGCGTTCATTGCATTCAGTTTTATTATTCTGCTTTAGGTTTAAAAAATGTAACATTAGTGCAAGATGGGATTCAATAAGCTTACATTCAGCTCCAACCAACCGATTCAGCACAGGGACTAACAAGGGCCGCACTCCAAAAGACGATGTACAAAAAACCTATGTGGTTCTAAACAGGTGGGCTATTCAACCCCACTATTATTCTGTAGAATCGTATTGTGTAGCACCTTTTAATGGTCGTAACATAATCAGTTGCTTTTGAAGCGGGAGAGCCCTGGAGAAGGATTCATAAATACAGAGGCGTTCCTCAGCGTGAGTCAGGACAGGAACTGAGACACGAAGGTCACGGCCTGGTGAACATCATCTGTCAGCTCGTCTGGCAGTAACAGCACCATCGATGTTAAGCTTTGAGTTATTTCTAATATCCTGCACAGAGAACAGAACATGTTTGCCATCAGATTCTTGCTGAATTAATCATCACCTCATTCACAGCTAATTATTTCAATGTAAACCCACCAGTTGATATAATGAACAGCCAGCTGAGGCTCATGCCTTGAGCCTTCCTCTACCACCAGAGACTGTTTCATCTGTTTGAAGTTGGCCTCAATATCCTTCTTTATTTCTGAGAAGACCTGAATTCCCCTGAAAGAGCTGAGGACTTGCTGTAAAACAGAGACATTAAATAGCACAAAGCAATTTTTTGTGGAATGAAACAAAATGCACACATTTTGCAAAAGGCACAGCTAAACAGAGGATGGTTATAGTTCATCACTCTTACATATATAACTGAGAGCTGGTGGGCAATGTACTTATGACTTCCAAGGTGCCTGATATCCTCTTCTAGCTGTTGACTCAGCACAAGGAGCTGGTTCAGTTTGGCAATGTGGAAGTAGTATTCTGCAACAGAAGTATCAAGGCAGCAGAACTTAAGAGTCAAAAACTGCAATAAAAGGAAAAGTCCTACAAAGAAACTCTCACATGCTTGTTTTTTTTGCTTTATAGACATTGTTAGTTAAGAAGCATCCACGTAGTGGTGCAATGGATCACGGTTGATCCGTAATCTGAACCGATCCCACTCCACGGTTCGGTACGCACGTGATCTGAAGATTCGAAAAAGAAGGAAAAAAAGTATGTGTATGGTGCGCGTGGTGGGTCTGTCAAGCGATAGTTATGGCCCGCGCTAGCGGTCCAAGTGGAGGAGCAGAGGAGTTTGCGATATCTAAGCAGCCCTTTGCTGCCCAGTCCAACCGGGCTAAAGCTATTACAAAAGCTATTGGGGTGTTTAGCTGCAGACTTGAGGCCATATTCCGTTGTGCAAGGGGTTTAACAAGGGGCAATGATATCCCGTTGCACGTCCACTTTAGTGGCAAGATCGTTCCAAGCATGTATGAGCAGGAAAAGATTTAAGTTATGGCTGAACTGTCCCAGGCATCTTCTGTTGCCCTAACTACTACAAATGGTTGGACCTCCAGGGCAACGGAAAGCTACAGTGGGGCAAAAAAGTATTTAGTCAGCCACCGATTGTGCAAGTTCCCCCACCTAAAATGATGACAGAGGTCAGTAATTTGCACCAGAGGTACACTTCAACTGTGAGAGACAGAATGTGAAAAAAAAATCCATGAATCCACATGGTAGGATTTGTAAAGAATTTATTCGTAAATCAGGGTGGAAAATAAGTATTTGGTCAATAACAAAAATACAACTCAATACTTTGTAACATAACCTTTGTTGGCAATAACAGAGGTCAAACGCTTACTATAGGTCTTTACCAGGTTTGCACACACAGTAGCTGGTATTTTGGCCCATTCCTCCATGCAGATCTTCTCGAGAGCAGTGATGTTTTGGGGCTGTCGCCGAGCAACACGGACTTTCAACTCCCGCCACAGATTTTCTATGGGGTTGAGGTCTGGAGACTGGCTAGGCCACTCCAGGACTTTCAAATGCTTCTTACGGAGCCACTCCTTTGTTGCCCGGGCGGTGTGTTTTGGATCATTGTCATGTTGGAAGACCCAGCCTCGTTTCATCTTCAAAGTTCTCACTGATGGAAGGAGGTTTTGGCTCAAAATCTCACGATACATGGCCCCATTCATTCTGTCCTTAACACGGATCAGTCGTCCTGTCCCCTTGGCAGAAAAACAGCCCCATAGCATGATGTTTCCACCCCCATGCTTCACAGTAGGTATGGTGTTCTTGGGATGAAACTTAGTATTCTTCGTCCTCCAAACACGACGAGTTGAGTTTATACCAAAAAGTTCTACTTTGGTTTCATCTGACCACATGACATTCTCCCAATCCTCTGCTGTATCATCCATGTGCTCTCTGGCAAACTTCAGACGGGCCTGGACATGCACTGGCTTCAGCAGCGGAACACGTCTGGCACTGCGGGATTTGATTCCCTGCCGTTGTAGTGTGTTACTGATGGTGACCTTTGTTACTTTGGTCCCAGCTCTCTGCAGGTCATTCACCAGGTCCCCCCGTGTGGTTCTGGGATCTTTGCTCACCGTTCTCATGATCATTTTGACCCCACGGGATGAGATCTTGCGTGGAGCCCCAGATCGAGGGAGATTATCAGTGGTCTTGTATGTCTTCCATTTTCTGATGATTGCTCCCACAGTTGATTTTTTCACACCAAGCTGCTTGCCTATTGTAGATTCACTCTTCCCAGTCTGGTGCAGGTCTACAATACTTTTCCTGGTGTCCTTCCAAAGCTCTTTGGTCTTGGCCATGGCGGAGTTTGGAGTCTGACTGTTTGAGGCTGTGGACAGGTGTCTTTTATACAGATGATGAGTTCAAACAGGTGCCATTCATACAGGTAACGAGTGGGAGGACAGAAAAGCTTCTTACAGAAGACGTTACAGGTCTGTGAGAGCCAGAGATTTTCCTTGTTTGAGGTGACCAAATACTTATTTTCCACCCTGATTTACGAATAAATTCTTTACAAATCCTACCATGTGAATTCATGGATTTTTTTTTCACATTCTGTCTCTCACAGTTGAAGTGTACCTCTGGTGCAAATTACTGACCTCTGTCATCATTTTAAGTGGGGGAACTTGCACAATCGGTGGCTGACTAAATACTTTTTTGCCCCACTGTACGTGACCGTGACAGCTCATTATATCACAGCGGTGTGCGATATAATTAGCGGTATGTGTTAATGTAGGGTCTACCTTACAATATAAATCGCCTTGAGGCGACTGTTGTTGTGATTTGGCTCTTTATAAATAAAATTGAATTGAACTGAATTGAGATACAAAGCCCTATACTGCCCTATATTGTATCTTTTTTTTTTAATAATTGCGTGGAATGAGTCTTGAGTTGAATGTTTTTAACAGGCAAAAATAATTCAATAAGTAAATGTAAAATTTTTGTCTTTTTTTCTTTTTTTGCTGATCCGAAAATTGATCCGATCTGTGACTTGAAACCGTGATCCGATCCGAACTGTGAGATTTTTGATCCATTGCACCACTAGTAGGACGTGTTCACAGAGACTTGACCATGACCACAAGGAAAGGAAAGTAACAAGGGGATGGTCTTTTCTCAATATACTGTCAGTCTACAAACACATTAAAGATGCCTTATGCTCAAAGATTTAACAATAAATTAATAATGTTACTGTCAACATACAAGAAAAGTTACGTGTTTGTGTGTATGAATTGGAAACACGTTCCTCTCACCATCCATTGGTGGCCTTTCCAGCATGTCAACAGGACTACCTTGAATAAGGAACACCTCAACTCGAGGAAACATTGCTGACAGTCCCACCATGTCCAGGTAGTCCTGAGGAAACACATGCACCACTTGATCCTTGATATTGACAGTTACAACTCACTGTTTTAGGGGTTGGGGGCGGATAATATGTGAAGTGCTCAATTGTTTCTAATGTTACTGTTTCATTAGGACAGAACGGTTTAAGGTCATACCTCTAACTGTGGCATAGGCTTTGGTAGATGTTCAAGGCACTGCAGCATCTGGTCAAGAATCTCAGATCCTTTAAGCCATAAACAAAATATATATATATATACAGAAGATCAGAAAATATCCAAGACATCTTTTGTTCTTAGATTTCATCACACATACCTTGAGCCTGGAATGTGTCTGACTCCTCTGGACTACACCCTTGTCCTAACTGCTCCTGGAACTGTGACAGAGTAACAGTGATTAAACATCAAAGCAGTACAGACTGAACAATGTTACACCATAATTACTATTTCCTGGTGTTATTTATTGTGTTATAAACATCATCATTAACATAATAAACATCGTAATTATACATTGTTATTTAGTTTTAAGCTCGAGAAAAGCTGCTGGAAAGAAATGACGATGATGGAAAAAAAATCCATGTGCACGTCCCAAATTAGGTCACAATATGTGTATGGGCATTAATTTGCTCATTAGGTCCTATCCAGTGCACTTCCTGTTCTCTTAATACAATGATCTAAGGTCTGTGTGTGACAGTACAGAGTAATTAACCAGCTACCCACCCAAAGCTAATTGACTGATTTATTAGGTGTGTAGGAACATTAGCTGTGCATCCAAAATGACTGTTTATTTGCTGTAGACTATGGGGATCCAAGAGCACCAAAATAAAATAAAAAAACCAACAACAACTTGTGAAGTGAAAATTAAGTGAAGTTTTAAAGTACTGCAGTTTCTGTGTCACCAGCATAGGAGCACTTTTGCAAACTGACTCTATCTTGACAAATCAACCAGATTTTTAAGATTATGCCACAGTGGTCTCACCTAAAAATCCTAAAAAATTTATTTGGTGACACAGAAAAAGTAGTATCACAAACCTTTACTTACAGTTTGGGAACTGCTGCTTGTAATGTTTTTCAAAATATATTCTGGGATCCCTGACCTCCTCAAGTCCTTACCACATACCAACATGTATAAGTCATATTTTTTCCCATTTAGATTAATTGATGACACATTTACTTTTGTGTTTAATGATGTGTGTGTTTTATTTTATTATTTCATTTTGGCACTTTTGGCCCTCCATATTCTCACCAGATTCACATTTGAATAATGAAATGTTTGATGGAACATCTGACTGAAGTTTCACTTGAAAATTGATGAAAACTAACACAAAGTTGAGGAGACATACATATACCTGCTGCATCTGTGCCCTGATGAGGAGGTCCAGCTGCCCACAAAGACACAGCATCTCCAGGCCCACCTGCTCAGGACTCAGCTGGACAGGCATCAGAGGTCTCTTCACCTGTAACTCCACTGACCACAGAGCAGTCACATCACTCCATGACATTTCTCACATTTGCCGGAAAAAATAATCTCTTAACACACACAAGCACACGGGTGCACCATTGCAGACTATAAATCAGTGCGCACACGCTGTCTATTCTACAGGTCCAAGGAAGGATGGTTGATGAGGACTGAAGGGGAGTGGTCAGTGGGCTGTAAGGAGTCGGAGCCTGCAGGGCGCACTCCTCCGAAGTGAACTTGAAACGCCTCAAAACGCTGCATGAACCCGACTAAAAAGCGTGATGCTGGGACTTACCTTTAAATGCTTCATGGTAACCGCAGGGCTGACAGAGCGGCTCCGATATCCTCACTGCCATGGCTCGGACCGGCTGTGTTATATCACTCCTATTCTCCTGATTCGGTCCCGCTAATTAAAGCCATATGAAGACAATGAACGCGATGACAACTTGCTAGAGTGGGACTAGATAATAACAGATCAGATCTGTCGGTTTATTTTATTGCATTTGGTCGGAAGTCTCTTTCGCAGGTGGTGCGTTCGAGTGTCAAACGTTCAGGTGAAACACTGTTTCTTCATCCCTGATTCGCCGCTTCCTCTTAGATGACGATGCCCCCACGCAACCGCGCACTGATCAATAGAGCCTCGTTCATGCAGCCGCTGAAAGGTTGATGCAACGACGGTAACAATAAAAAGCCCGCGCCCCTTTTGCAACAACGGCGGCGCAGTCACAGCCCGTGATTTGCGGCAGGGAACGCCCCTCAAGCGGCACGCGCGCAGAGGACCAGCCTTTCACAATGATGTCATGCTTTAGGGATGAGGAGCACAGCATCACTTTAGTGAGGATGCAGGCAGAAAACAGCGTTTTTTTCCCCTGGGAAACAAACCTCCTTTCACGACCTGGATTGAGTATTTGTGTTATTTATATTCACAATCAATGTTCAGAAGAGGTTATTGCACACTAAAAAATCTATATAATTATTGTATTTTTGCAAGTGATAAATGATGTAAAAAAACCAAAAAAAACCACTTCCTAAAACGTGAGGAGTCCAACAGGCCATAAACTGATAATAATCAGTTCATAAATCCCATAACAATGTAACTAATCTTCACAACATAATGAGATTGCAGAATAATTTTGGAAAATAAAGGACTGAAAACAAAACCGCAACATGGTGGAGCAGTGGTTAGTCCTGCTGCCTCACAGTGAGAACATCAGGGGTTTAAATCCTCTGTCTCTTCTTATTGTGTGCCGTATACATGGGTTCTCTCTGGGTACTCCAGCTTCCTCCCACAGCGGGGTTAGGTTAAATGGTGTGAATGGGTGTTTTTCTATGACAGGTTAAGTGTACTCCACCTTTGACAGCTGGGGTATGCTCCAGCTGGGAGACATTGGATGGAAAGCAAAGCCTTGGCCTTTTATATTTAAGTTTTTTGCCATATTACCCCTGTCCTAGCTAGCCTGCATTGGCTGCCCATAAAGTACCGTATTCAATTTAAAATATTACTCCTTACTTTCAAAACTATTAATAAATTAGCGCCAAGTTATCTTAGTGAACTTCTCAAACCACATACTCCTGCTAGAACACTCAGATCTGCCACTCAACTACTTCTGACCCAACCCAGATCTCGACTGAAGTCCCGGGGTGACCGTGCGTTTGCTCTGGCTGCCCCGGTACTGTGGAATACCCTTCCTCTCGACCTCCGCGCATCTGACTCCATTGCACTGTTCAAATCACGATTAAAAACCCACTTATTCAATCTTGCCTTTCCCTCTAGTTAATATTTCTTTTATGATTTTATATCATGCACTTCTATGCTCATTTAAATTCTTGTTTGCTCTGTACCTGTTGCTTTCCTATGTATTAGTGACAGTTATCTGTTTGCATATTTAGTACTTGCTTTGGTCCTATTTCTATTATCCTCCTCCTATACTCTATTTTACTTGTTAAGCACCTTGGCATACCCTTGGTTTTTAAGTGTGCTTTATAAATAAAGTTTATTATTATTATTATTATTATTATAAGTAGGCCATCCAGTGGCTCTTTTACTTACTGTGGGTCATTTTTTGGTGTTGTTTGGGTCCATTGAACTTTTATCCTACAATGAGAATTTTCTCCCTCAGTGGAAGTGATCTCTCAGTGACTCAGGGTCACTGAATGGCTTGATGAGCAGGAATGACACTTTTGGGGAGATTTGGGACAGATTTTTTAAGACCGTGCTCTCTGTCACCATGAAAAAACACCAAATGGAGGAAAAAGAATAAATAATGCAAAGTTTTTCTTTTAACACCGTTTTTTTGTTGTTGTTTTGTTTGTTTGGTAACTTACCCGATTCTTTTCCATTTCTGGTGCAAAATCCTCAAACCACAAACCAACTCAGAATTTGGTTAAATAAAATACCAAAAGTCAGAAAAGATGTCTCAAATCCTTTAATCAGGACTCCAAATGGTTCTTAATAAAATACAACTGGCTTATAAAGTTTATCACAGTTTTTACAGTATCCAAAGTGTACGTCTGAAATTAGATTGCAGAGGAATGACAAGGTAAAGGCAAGAAGCCAGTTAAATAGTGTGCTAAGGAAAATATCTCCTGATACTACAACAATATCAGTTTTTACCCAAAAAAAAAAAAAAAAGCAAGTCAGCGGTCTAGCAAAAAGAAAAATCTCTCACCTCATTCTTTTAAACACTTAAATATACATATTTCTGTAAAAAAAAAAAAAAACTCAATACATAAGTTTTGTTTACAAGTGCACCTGGAGGAAGAACAAACGAACATTTATATCCATTTGCATCCAATGTCGTCCTTGTTTTAAGGTCTACCTGAATGGCAAATCTTAAAGACCGTCTCCAAGACTGTCAAAATTGAATCCCCTTTGAAATCATCCATCACATCAAAGTCCAGTGGCTGTATCAAAGGGGACGCAAGCTGGATTTTGACCTCTCGGGACCACAGCTTTTACACTCATGCGTCGAGTAAGCTTAAGGGTGAGGCTCGTCTTCTGTCTTTAAAGGGACTTGGGTTGAATTTCCGCTCTGGGTTTGACGTCATCGTTTCTACTGACGGGTGCCAGGGGGAAGGGTGAGGCTGGCCATCAGGTCGTGAACAGATGCAAATATGGTGCACTCGCCTGGGAGGAAAAGAATACAGTCAGTGTTAGCAAAGCTGTTTTACATCTAATTAGAATATTCAGTTGGAAAAGGTTTAGGTACAGTAAATTATTCAGTGCTCGTCAGCTGAGGGAGGCCAGAGTCTCACCCTGTCTGGCAGGATGCAGCTCATTGAACCTCTTGAGGATATTAGAGACCAAGAGTGCTGCGGCTCCAGAGGAGCTGTGCTGTCTGGGGATGTCAGCCTGCTGAGTGAGGCCTGTGGCCATGTCGTACACAATGGGTACGATAATGCTCACTGGTTCCTGGGGTACCGGGATGCGCTGGGTCAGCTGCAGCTGTGGGACAAAACAGACCAAATACAAAGGGTGAGGTGGCTTCAACATATTCATGTTTTTTTTTCTCTTTTCCATCAAATGAAAATGAAGTACATGTTTCAAAAAGGTAAAGCACTGCAGTGACTTACAAAGAAAAGCATTTTAGATTTGAGCACCACGGCAATGGTTCCAGGAGGAGCGATGGGTGGAGCGCTGGGGGGGATGGTGAGGCAGAACTGGACATTCCACTTCAGCTGTGCAGCCTGGTCAGGGAACTGCAGGAGAAGAAAAGGCTTATTCATGCATTACCTTTCAAACGCAAAGACTATTAAGTGGGGGTTAAAGGGGCGGTCCAAATGTGCAACAACACTCCATATAAAAGAAGTTCCTCACCAATTCAAGCTTCATGATGCGCACACAATCTCTAAGGATATTAGTGGGTGCACCCAGCAGCTTAGTGAAGGCATTCAGAGTGTTGTACTTAAAGGGAGGACCAGCAACCTAGAAGGGAGGACAGCAGTAGATGGATTAATGATTAATGCTGGTGTCTGTTACTAGTCATATATCATATAATATTCAAACTATGTTTTAATGGATACAAAATAGCAAGGGATTGTTTACCCATTTTTATGATCAGTTCAGGAAAAATCAATAAATAAAAACATGAAGACTTACACGGGTCTCGAAGAATCTCTCCAGCACCTGAAGTTCTTCCTGGGACCAGGGACCTGTGTTTTCTGGAGTGACTTTGAGCTGCAGCGTCTGGTAGTTATTTGGGTTGAGAGCCACACGGCACTTGAGCACTTCAGTTTTAAACATGATCACCCCCGGCTCGTTAGAGTTCACGATAGTTAACTGGAGGAGAGGAAAGATGACACAGTGATTACTGCACTGGGGAGGGGAAAAAAACCCCAAACAAAAACAAAAAAGCCAATCGGGCAGTTGGTGAATTTGCATATACAGACTTCTTATAGCCAACATGACTGAATTCATATTTCAGTTTAGTCTTTTACGTGTCATCCTATATTTAAGGATGTTTAATCTATTACAATCCTTAGGTATACCAAAACACTTTACAGAAAATGTTAATTTAACATAAAGACTCATGTTAATCTATAAAATGAAAATGATCCAATTACAACTGAGAAAACTCATGTTGGCTAACATGGCCTTGCTGCGTGCTTCCATAACTCAGTGCACAGTGCAGAAAGGATATCATTTAGGAAATGAAAGACAACAGACTGATTTTTGGCTCTGCTCGTCACTCACATTGGCTTCCTGCTGGATGATCCTCTGTAGGTGCCGTCTCATAATAACTGAACCCAAAAAGCGCTCCAGAGGTGAGCAGAGGTAGCTTCCTGCCAGGCCGGGCACATGGCAGGGAGTGGGGGAAGGGAGCAGAAGCACATGCAAGGCATTGTGGGTGAGGATAGTAGGAATGGAGGCAGCCCAGGGGCGCTGAGGTAGCTTGCGGGGTGGAGGCATACTGGTAGGCATGACTTGTGAACCTAAATCAAAGACAGAGACACATGTTACAAAAAAAAATAATAATAAAAATAAAAATAATATATATATTTAAACTCTATTTTTACAAAGTGTTTGTCTTTAAATACAAGGATACAAAGACAATGTGAGGCAGTACTTACTGGTCCCAGCACGTGGAGAATTCGGGTCAGGAATGGGTGAATTCAACGAAGGGTTGCCAGGGGACATGCCGTGGATCCTTGCCCCAGGAGAAGGCCCTGAGACCTGGGGTGAACCTGGCCACTGGTTCCTATTGGTGGGAGACACCATGGCATATGGAGAGCTGGGGTCTAAAACACCTAGATTAAAGGAGAGTCAGTCATCACCATCACATTAACACTTCTCATACAACAATAAACATAATCAGATGAATGAAAAATAAACCACTGTGTGCCCGTGCTGTGTAGACCATTTGTCATATGTCTGTTAATGTCTGCAGCCTAGAAAAGATATTCAGTCCAGCCCGCTCCAGCCCATGCCCAGCAGAACAAAATTACTACCAGGCCAGTATTTATCCTGCTGCTTACCGTGGGGACTGGCAAAGCTGGTCTGGCCCATGGCTATGCCCAAAGAAGACGGGGACGGGGTTGGCCCGAAAGGAGAAGGTGCCCTTAGAGCTCCACTAGGGGAGCCAGAGGCATGGATGTTCCCTGCACACATCCGCACAACACACACGCACACACATCAAAGGGCTCATCAGACTAAAGATGACAAGTACTCTTTACACACACTCACTCCATGTGCACACAAGCTAAAGCTGGGCGGAAGGGCTATAGACTCTGGCTGGCGGGCTGAGATGGAGGGGAATGGAAGGAGCATGACTAAACGCATGCTTTGTTCCCTTTTGGCTGCGAGGTGTGCATGTTGCAAGAGAAACAACTGATCGCATGGTTTCACAAAATTAAAATGGGCACACATGGTTGTGCAATCGCATTCTTTTTGCATAATTTGCTATTGCAACAAATGCATAAGTCAGCGGGGTGGCTGATGACACAATGTGTGGTGAGAAAACAATGCTGTATGGCAGCTTAACAAGCTTATATGACACAAACACTTTACTGCAACATTCACACAGGCACAATTAAGCAATCAGTGTACGATAGGTCCAAATACCTGGTGATGGGGTGGGCATCATGGATGGTGAGGGAGTAACGTTAGCATAATAATTGGGTGGCGGTGAAGTTAGGGGAGGATATACCCCTCCCGGACCACCTCTCATAGTCTGTGGTTGTGGTTGAGGCTGCAACTGGTTCATAAGACTGTCCATAACATCTACACCCACAGGTGAAGGCGGGTTGTCATCTTCATTGACCGATCGCCTGCGAGCATCCTGATTGCTGTCTACAAACATGTTTAGGAATGTCTAGAAAGAAGAGAGAGAATAAATTAAGAAGTAAGTACCTGTACACTGAATTGGATCCATTTTAATGTCTCAATCTATTTTAAAGTCATTCAACATCTGGGAAACTGGCTTATTTGTGTGCTTGGCAAGAGTCAGACAAAAACAGTGATAATTTAGCGTATCCCTGCAGCAGAGCTGGGCTGGGCATCCTTTTCTCTAGTCTTTACAGTAAGGAAAGCTAATATGGTCCAGGAAGTGGTTTAATATTTAGCACCCAATATTTAGTGTCCTTTCAAGAGGTCACAATGCTTGTAATGACAGCTTCAAGTGTAATGACTTTTTGTGTGGAAGTTCAACTAATAATTTAAGCTTAAAGGACTTCTGCTGCATATTGTCTGTTACATTATTACTGTGCCAGTGTGTCTGGCATACCTTTAATCCTGGAGCAGGATGAAAGCCCTCTACAATCTTAGTGTTGTCAAAGAGACTGTAGGCTCCATCTCGGATAGCAACCACTCCGCGGCTTCGGCAGTAGATGTCGATGCAGTACATGTTTCGGAACGCCAGTCGGATGTGTGTGGGTGACTGGGGCAGGATGGAGAAGCACTGGTAGGCAGTGTTGGTGCGCTGGGTGAGGCCCAACATGGGCACCGTAGGTAGCTTGTTGATTGCATTCAGAGGAGCCTGTGTGTCTGAAAGGACCTGGAGAGAAAGAAAATGTAAAAATTAAAAACATTTTTTCATTTAAACAAAAAGCAAATACATTAATTTCAGGTAATTATTCATCCGCTGCCACTCGCAAAATTCAGTTCCTCACACGTAAAATCAGGACGCAAAGCAAGTATTACACTCACGAGAGTGTCTACTTGGCTTGTGCTGCAGGTTTCACTTTCACCAGCAGCTCTGCTCTCAAACCTGAATTCTCCTCGTCAATGACTCTCACCTGACAGTTTGAGGGGCGTCGCTCAAAGAAGGAAGGGAAGTAATGTGAGTGGTCACTTTCAAAGTAAGTGTTCTCTGATTGGCAGGTTGAGTTTTAACTGCTAAATTCAGTTACACCATGTCAGCAACGTGGGCACTGTTTTATACAGTATAGGATTACAATTTGGAAAAAAAAGTTTGGAGAATCAACGGCTGATTTATTTAAAGGTGTATCAGCCAAAGTACTGAGAACTGGCAGTGGATTACTTTAATGCTGAAGAAATCTTAAAATAATAAATAAATTAGAGGATCCTAATAGGCACGTTTTGAAGCAGCCCCATCCAGTCACAGTGCATGCAGTTACCTCGCTGAAGACTGGGCAACTTTTTTTGGTAGGTAAATATGCCTTTGTTTTGGCTGTTATTCTAAAATCCTAGATACTGATCCACCCTTACTCTCCGGATCCTCAGTTTCTGTTCTATTTTTTTTAATTAAGTATAATAAAGTGTGAGATATTGTACTACAGCCTAATGGTTCAGGAGTGCGGAGGCTTATCGCACAGATCTTTAACTTGAATACAATTCCATAAGCAAAGCAGTGTCACAGTGGGCAGTGTGGGTTTGGATTTTAATCGGGTACGACTGATAGAAGAAATAAATATGGTTCAGTCTGATGTATTTCTCCTCCACCTGGACTAAACGCACAGCTTTTGAAGGTCTGGGTAAAGCACTGCAACTCAACGGCACCACAGTGCTGCATGTAATACGACACTGCTGCATTCACTAAGCCACACCCAATGTTTGAAGCAATCCAATCACATCCTTTTGATTTTATTTAATTTCAAATCGTCCCTTAATCCAGCTCCAAAAAGTGCATGTGTTCATTCCGTGGTTACATTTTGTAACTGGGTCACAGTGTACCTGTAGCAGCTGCATCACTTGTGGGTTTTTGTTGAACATCTCTTGAAGCTGATGGAGGATGATATTATGGCAGTTGGAGCAGCCAGAGTTAGGCCCCACAGTTCCCAGGGCGAGGTGGAAACGCTGAGTGCTGGAGTTCCACTGGATGGTGACAGAGCTGCCCTTGGTGGTGCCGTAGCACAGCACCAGCTTACGGTAGTTATACAGCCGCACCTCTGAGAAGGTACTCAAATGAGATGGCATCTCTAGAGGGGGGGAATCATAATGTGCAGCTACGTTAAACAGGTGTACATGTGACAATACAAATCTGGGATTTACTTTTCGGAAAAAAACATGCACTCACCTGGCAGTGCACGAGAGAAGGTGAGGACACACTGGTAGAGCTGACTAATGGCATTCCAGTCGTTAAGGAACATCTCAACCACTTTCCGCCCGCCCACTGGCTCCGACAGAGGGTTCTCATAGGTCAGATACACGTGTCGCGTGGAGGCTAATACAGCAAAAAACATGGGGTTGTTTAGAAGCTGGTATATGAAGAAAATACAGATTCCTTGCTCTCAAACACTAAACGCATTTTATTCTTTTTTGCTCCAGTTTAGAGCCTTTTATGGAGTTACAGCTGCTGTCTTTGCCATCTAATTTGGACACAACATCCATAAAAACACTAATACTACAGTTGTTTCAAGACTAAATCAAAGTATATAAATAAGACTTTGTAAATGCTGTGCACCTTGCTCCTTACTATGGGTGCTGTTAAGAGGACAGTTAGCCAGCACCAGTTCAGCCACCCAGGTTCTGTTGTTCCTGCCCTGCAGGCGGAAGGTGCAGTCCAGTAGGGAACGCTCTAAAGCTCTCCTGGTCTCCTCTCCTACACCTTTACAGGGAGGAATCCTGTAAAAGAAAGCCCAATAAACCGTGGAGTCACTGTGGAGTTTTCACTTTTCCTACAGTTTATAACACTTTAATTAAAATAAATTGTGTCAATATGTGTCTCTATTATAATTACTTTATTAGACGTATTGCATGACTGCTGCCATCTCCTTCCACTTGGACGCCCTGATTTGGAATCTCCATGTTGGACATCTAAAAGGCAGAGAAAGGGATCCAGCATCAACCAGAAAACACTAAACTGGGCTTGTCTAATCACCACATGTGGGAATGATTCAAAGTATCCAAGCACTCTGAAGTACCTCTGCTCTAAGGCCAATAAAAGGCATGTTGATATCACACATTGCAACTAGGTGAGCCAGCTCTTTGTTGAAGGCACACATTTCTCCAGACCGTTTAGGCTTTTTTGGCTCTGGCTCCCCTTGGTCTCCAACAATCTACAGAATAACAGAAACAAAAAAAATAAATAAATAGCCCACACTGAAAGGACATAATTGCAGTTTTAAGTGTCCAACTGACCACAAATGTTTTTCCCTAGCAATGCCATGCCACACATAAGAAAATGAGTGTGTGAGTGGGTGATGAAAGCAGTCTGTGCAGCTACCTTTCTCTTAGTCCCAGGCTGAGCCCCTCTCCCTGTTGTCGAGTCCTGCACAAGGTGCTCTAGATTGGGTTTGAAATGCTGCAGAAGCTGCGCGCACATCGGTCCATCATCTCCTTCCAGCTGAGACACTGACAGGAAAGAGTACTTGTACTGCAACGCTGTGGGAGTGCTAGGCACTTCAAGCATCTCCACTATCTAAAAACAAAACAAAAAAAATAGATGTGAGGAAAAGATTCAGAGTTGGAAGGAGGATATAAAAATCTAAGTAACAGAGTTGTTCGAGCTCAACGTTTGTCGGTAATGTACTGGCTGAAAAACTCACTATGTAGTACTGCGGTAGCCGCGTGAGCTTGATGAAGAGCCTGTGTTTTGACAGGCTGCCGATGGGGTGAGAAGCTGAGTTGGAGAGGTGAAGGACATCGGTGCACACAGTGGGAAGGTGTTTCACAGACTGCCGGCAGCGCTGCTCTCCCAACCAGAACCTGGCCAGAAAGAAAGAAAGTGTCAGTCTTCATGAGAGCTGAGTTGCAGAAACTGATACTCACTGACCAATCACTGTTCACTCGTGCAAGACTCACAACACAGACAATTCATCTCAACACCCATCATCCCACCAGCTGAGCCAAGTGTTGCTACTGACTGCAATTAGTCAACTCTGACAAGCTACAGTCAGCCGTCAGACTCCATCTCCTACTACTGACTCCTTTGTGCATTTGCATCTTTAATGTGTGCTAACAACACTTTGTTCTGTTAGCTGTAAAGATATACTGCTCTGACTTGTATCTCTGTTTGATGTGGACTTACTTCAGTTGCTGAAGCCATGAGATGATGCGCTTCATATCATCGTTGATGGTCTTTTCAATGTCATCCAATATGGACTGATCTATAGAGAGAGAGAGAAAGCACACCTAGGGTTTTATCTTCAACAAAGGGTTGAAGGTGTAGGCTCATTCTAATAATGTGATCCACATTACCATTAAATAAATACATGTTCCTATTGTAATACAACACAAACACAAGCTTACCTAACCCATACAGCATTGGCTGGAACATGCCCGAGTGCAGGTCTACGAAAATGTGTAGACACTCTGAGCGGCCGCAGGGCTCAAGTATTGGAATAACAAGTGTAGGTAAAGCAGTCTCGATGAATGCTGAAATAAACAAACAAACATTTAAGTGTACGTCTTTTCACTGCGAATGACTCAAAGGACTGGTTGCAGATACTAGTTGACAGAAGGAGAATGAAGTATGTGTGAACGACAACATCTCTAAGTTTTTTTTAACTCATGACCACAAACACTCATCAGTCTTATCTGCAGCCTGCTGATTAAGTCTGGCTGCAGTTGATAGAAGGAAACAGAAGTTTGAAAGGCTTTGCTAAATAAACACGTTTGAAGGGATTAAAAATAAATAAATAAATAAAAAATGAGGAGTGGATGCATACAGTTGTCACTGGGATTGCTGGTCTTTAGAATTGCCTTCAGTTCCTGCAGCTTCTGATGTGACCGGGCATGCACACTGTCAATCAAAAGCTTCTCCACTGACAGGTGATCAATCTAAAATGTAAAAAAAAAAAAAAAAAAAAGTAGAGAGGGGGAAAAGTTATACTAAACTGGAAGGTAATTGTACTGTAAAACAGTGAAAATACTGATATTTGTGTGAATTTCACCTTCATTGCTCTGTCCATTAATTTGGAGTCACAGACAGGGAGAGGGGGCTCATGAGAAATTTGTAATGGCTTCGATCCATCTGATTCATCGATCCTGATAGTGACCTTATGTACTGATGCTGTACCCGTTTTCCTACCCAAAACCTGCTGACTGGAGAAACAGTAAAAAAAAAAAAAGTCAGCTTGAGCCTCTCTCTGTGTGACTGTTCATGTGTTCACGCATGTGAGGGCCGCTTATAAGCTCTTACTTCCAAACAGAGAGTGTGAGGTATTTCGCTGGCACGTATCTCTCCTCCTGCACCAGGTCTCCCCAGCGCTCTCTGATCAGCATCAGAGTCTGAGAGTGGAGCACTTCTAGCTGTAGCGACAAACAGAAGGAGTCTGGCAACAATGAGGTTAAAGAAAACACACCGTGGGAAAATACCGGGCCAGGTGGGTAGAGGTAGAGTGATGTACCCATCTTCCCATTAAAATTCAAAACACACAGTCCAGTAGTAAAAGAGGTATCTGTGCCTCATACAGACTGCTCTTTGACATGCTGGGGGGAAAAGGCGGAGCAGAGATGTACTGATTAGCATTGTGATAAGCACAGTTGTGCTCAGCTCGCATGCTTGATTAAGGACTCTGATTAAAGTGAATACTGCTCACTAACAGTTTTTTTTACCTCTCTCTGCATTTAAGCTACACTTAACCAAAGACTTACAACTGTCTGACACATGGGAACAAATCGGCACTATTACAAGATATCATCTACACATATGCTCGCTCAAGTGATTTTCAGGTTGACAACATAATACTTGTATTTTGCAGAAAACTGAACAAAGAAAAGGACTATTTTCTTCACTGTGACTTTAACAAGCCCACATCTCTCAGGGAGGTTAAAATACTGAAGCACCTGACCTGGATGGGTGACCTCGCTATAGTCAGAACAGTGCTGCTCTTTCCTTGTCATTAACAAAAGGCTGTTTTAGTGAAGGGGGGACTACACAGGATTCACTCCTGCAGCTGTGTTTCTCATTGGAATTCTACACTCATCTGCTTGACCGGTCAATACTCTATATGCTCCGACACACACTCCCGCCCTACTGCAGCAGTTGAGAGCAGACTGGGATAAAAGCCAAGTGGATGCAGGCAGGACATACACACGCAAACACATTTTCTGTATGTGTAAATGTGCATGTGTGTGGTTAAATACAAAGGAAAAAAAGGATACGCAAGCAGTTGTACATGTCTTGAAGAGGCTTTTCATCAGCACAAAGACGTGCCTGGACCAACTCGTGGATGAAGTTCACCTGCAAACTGTGGACCAAGGCTCGGCCATCTGTTACAATAGAGCGGGAAGGGGGATGTGACAGAAAGACAAACCAGTTGAGTCCATTAGCACTCGAGTACATTATCAATCAGTTTGTGTTGGAGTGAGTGAGTGCCCCCCTGTCCCTTTACCTCCAGTTTCTTTGTCCTCCACCAGAATATCTAACTTCAGCAGCCTCCAGGGAATATCAGGGTCATCCCCCATCACGGTCAAGGTGGCCTCGAACTCTCCTTCTACACGAAACTTTACGCGCCCATTAGCTACATAAACACACACACAAGATCTTTTCAGCACAGATGAAAATAATCTGATTAAGACATGAGAATGGTGCCAGTTAAAACACCACACAAACTGCTTACCGACTGTGAGATTTGCTAGCTGAGGTGGCAAGTCTGTGGTGACAAGGCGGTGTCGTAGAATCTGATTAAGCTGGTTCAGAGTGGTCTGCTTCTCTGCCTTGGTGATGGGGTCTGGAGGAATGATCTTATCCTAAGCAAATAGACACAGAAACAGTTGAGCTCACATACCAAAAAGCTTCAAGAGAACAAGTTTTAGCTACATCCATCATTTCATGCAGGGAAAGAAGTCCAAGACTTACTCTTATGCAGGTGGGCAGACGCGGGTACGACCCAGTGGTGAGCACATCGATGGCAAAGGGGATGGCAAAGCTGGGCAAACGAGCATGCACCAGGGCCTCTCTGGCCAGTGATGCCAGTCTATCAGCTGTGTCTACAAACAAGATGGTCTGCTGGTCCAGGAAGCTGGAGATCATCTGTTACCATGGAGAGTTCAGCATAACTTAATGTAGTGCTCTGATGACCAGAATGAATGTTAATAATAATTGTACTAATCCACACACACAACATACCGCACACTTCTCCACTTTTCCTGCATTGCTCGCCCACTTCACCAGCGCCAGGAGACGGACGAACAGCTGCCTAGTCCGGCTGGCGAACTGAACGATTTCGATTTTCCTAAGGTGGGAACAGCAGTCTTTTGTTATGGGTTTTAAAATATGACACAGTAACTAAATGTGTGAGTGGATAAAGGAGAATGAATGAATGAAATGTGAGAAAACAAACATACCTCTCCATGTCTGTTTTTCTGGGCAGCCTGGAAGAGCAACAAAAGATCTTTAAGCATCATTTATTAAGCTCTTGAACTCAAGACCTATGTCCTGTCAAATGATCAAATTATGTATCCTTGCTCTTTACAATGAAAACATTATTCATAATAGTATTTCGGTCAAAGGGTACTAATATATTAACTCTATGGGAGCAATCAGATATTCATCTCCAAACATAATCACCGATCCTGGCTCTATATTCCTATAGTCATGTATTGTTTACATGTACGCCCTTAACATATCAGCAGTTACCTGTGCTGCTGTGCTAATCGTCTTTACTGTTAAAGCTTTTTGCTCCTTTGAATATAAATATAAAACTGTTGGTCCCAGTTTGATGAGCCTGTTAGGCTTTCTTTTAGCATCTGGAAGACGAACATCCTCACAGTTTACTCAAGTTAGAAGGTTAGCCCGCCAGGTCAACATCACTTAGCTCTGAGGCCTGCAGCAGTAAATGCTACTCACAGTTCCGCCAGTGTGGTGATTTCCTGGTAGGTCCTTTGGAGAAGAAACTCAATAAGCATGCTGAGTCGGACCCCCGGTGTACCCGGGGCACCGAGCGCTGGTGCCTGTGGACCCGAAACAATCATACCTCCGACGTGAACGAGCGGCCCGTCTGAGCCGATCTGCACCGGAGCCATTTTACAATGACGAGACAGACTCGTTAGCTACGCCGAAGCCAGAGCTGCTACACCAAACTGCTGTAGCAGCTAACTGCTTCAGAAAAGAAGCTTTTCTGTCCCTCAAAATGTCCTTGCCCAGATGAGGTTCTCCGCACGGACTCGTTTTTCTTGTCCAGAAGAAAACTCAACAAATAGACAAAATTTGGTAACTCATTATAGAGAACAGTTAGTGCCGCTCGGCCGCCATCTTTTCTGTCGGGTCTGATCGCCTAGAAGGCGGTCGGACAGAAAACCCCGACAAGACCTTAGAGGAACGACAAACAGGGACACCGCACAGTCTATGCGTTTGTTTCCAGAGCAAAAGCACGAGTTTGACATCTGTTACAATACTGTGAAAACTGTGCACAATGTTTCGTGTTAACAGGCTCAGCTTGAAAGCAATTCTTTGTCTCAAATTATTATAATTAATAATAATAATAAAAAAATATTAATGATAAAGAAACGCATTCTGAACAAGTCTCCCTTTTCTGTTTCCGACAAATTCTACTAAAACAACGCTGTTTAATACTACTCATTTAACCTATTAAACTCGTAATATCTGATTGATAAATAGAGTCTTCCTAATATCTATTACATGAACTTGATCTGTCAATAGCTTATTTATAGCGGTAATGCCAAAATTATTCTGCTCAATTCTCCTTGTTTACACCCCTCAGAAATATAAATATATTTACATAACCTAAATAATCTCATATTTATAAATGTATTTATATATTCTACGTTATGAACATTTCACAGTCTTTAAATGTTTTAGGTAATGTGCAATATTCTCCTGTTTAACTCTAAATGTTTACATATCCAGATGTTTATATAATCACCATTTTTCCTGTACATTTCATAGTCTGCAGATGTGCTAATGTGCAATGTCCTCATTTACAATCTTATTGTTTACATCCTTTAAACGCAAAAGCACTTTTATACATATGTACGCATATGCAGTATAGGTGTATCTGTTATCTCCATGTTGTTGTTGTTCCTACATCATCATATAAAATGTTGGTCCAGGATCAACGTTACAACTGACCAATCGTGTTGTTGTGATGTCATAGCTTTGAAATGTGGTGGGAAAATTAAAAAAAAAGAAAAAGAAAGAAGCTTTGTTTACATAAAACTATCTTCTGAAACAAAATGTACAAAATTTAAAGCGTTATATTTATCAATGTATGCAATTTAACAAATATATTATCAATTTGCTGTTAGCCAAATTTAGGTTAATCCTGTAGCTTTTCTAGTTTTTAATAGCATTAGCTTACTTCTTGGCTAATGCTAACCGAATGGCCAGACAAACAACAATGCTGTGATGAAGTAGGAACAACATCAGGGGATGTCTGATCATATAATTGTATATGGATAATATACATGTATATGTTATACTTATAAACATTTTATAAATGTCAGTATATTTATCTGTTCTTCTATTTTGTGCACCATCTAATTGAGTATAACTGTTATTTATACTCTCTCACATGCATACAGCCCCTATATAAATTAATGGTCACCAAAATTTGTATCCACAATGACGTTTTCTTTAACTCATCACTAAATACAGAATAAAGAATCTGAAGAAGTTGGATCGCATATTTAATATACTCTGTTCTACTTTGCAATTTAGTCTGTTTGTTTATAACAAACAGGTAGCACTGTATGAGCACTCTGCATCGAAGTTTGAGGTGCATATGCATGTAGCTATTGAACCTTATATGCCTTATATGGGGTGGCTGTAGCTCAGGTCAGCAGAGCAGGTCAGCCACTAATCAGAAGGTCGGTGGTTCGATCCCAGGCTGCATCCTGGCTGCATGCCAAATATCCTTGGGCAAGATACTAACCCCGTGTTTGCCTACTGGTGGTGGTCAGAGGGCGCGGTGGCGCCTGTGTCCGGCAGCCTCGCCTCTGTCAGTGCGCCCCAGGGCAGCTGTGGCTACAATGTAGCTTGCAATCGCCAGTGTGTGAATGTGTGTGTGAATGGGTGGATGACTGAATGTAGTGTAAAGCGCTTTGGGGTCCTATGGACTAGAAAAGCGCTATACAAATGCAGGCCATTTACCTTATCCCTTGCATTAAGCCACACACAGACAATTTACATATAAAGCACACAAATGTTATCAGGTGAGTCTTCAAGACGCCTTGTCTGTGAAAGCCAGCTTAAACAGCAGTGAAGCAGTCACGTTGGAGGTGGGGTCATTTAAGCTGTTTCGTGCTTTGATTTCTGTGTTTTCTCTCAACATCTTCTTTTTTTTTTTTTTTGGCCTGTCCCGTTTGGCTCTTTTGCCATCAGAATTATTGTCTAAAGGCAAAGAAAGATGCCCAACGGATTTACTTTACCAAACTGACCATCCCAGCCTTGCCGTAATGGTCCATTTGATTCACCTTTTATTGTTTATTTTATTTTCACTTACTGAATACGGGACAGACTTGACTGGGGGAAAGAAGGGGAGAAAGAAAGAGGGAAAGAGAAACAGCTGAGAAGAGGGACGGGGGAGAAGGGCAAAAGACAAAAACCAACAGAACGGGCAGAGAAAAAAAAATGCATATATCAATCACCTGGATCACCTGCTGAGAAAGAAAAAAGAAAGCAAGCAGAAGAGAACAAGAGTAATAGAATAAACAACATCACAATGATATATGGGAATATGACAGTAAATACTAAATGTTAAACATTATTGTGCAGCACATAAGATCAACAGAACACAGTGTGCTTTGAGGTAGGAGCCAAAAAGGGTGTAGTTTGTGGGTGTGATCACCCGTGTGTACACCTGTGAGCATGGACGCGCTTGTTTTTTGTTTTTTTTAAAAGGTTCCTTCATGTAATAATCTGCTAGAGGGTGTGGGGGGGCCACAGCCCCGTCCTCCAGGGCATGAAGCAGGTATGGAGGAGATCAAAACTCCAGACATCCAGAGGCCCCCAGAACACAAGAGACCAAGGAAGATCAACAGAGGGGCAGCTGCGCCACTGTCCCGGAAAGAGCTGAGGAGAGTCCCAGATGAGGGCTCACTCAGCAGCCGCGGAGCAGAAGCCAGGGGGAGTTGCAGTGACGCGCCCGTGAGCTCCGCCGGCAGCCAGCTGCGCCTGAGTGACCGAGCCCCAGGCCGAGAGGCTGGGGGCACCCCACCTCCGAAGTGGCCCGAGCGAGCCCCAGGCTCCAGGCCCCGATAAGCGGCCGCCAAGGAGTGAGCCGGTGTGTACCTGGACGCCCATCCCCGGACACAAAGAACCACCAACGCACCGATGTCTGAGGGGGTCCGCCACTGGCAGGGGAAGTGGTGGTAGGGGGAGATAGGCCTCCAAACCTTGGAGGGCCTGAGATGTCCCCAGAGAGGTGGCGCCTGACACCCAACCTGACATATAGACACAGACATACAGGCACACACAGATACAAACATCCATTCCCACCCTCATGCTCTCATATGCACTTACTCCACACTCAACCAACGTGGAGACAGACATAAAGAGACGCTGTACACACGATCACACTCCCCAAGCGTACTCTACAAACCGGGTCTAGGTGCCCCCGCCCCTGGAGGGGGGAACTGCACCCAGACCCAGGTGGTGTTTCCCTTTTCCCTGCGGTGGGGGGAGGCAGACCGCCCCGACTCCGCAGCAGCAGGAAGGCTCCACACTCCAGACCGCAGTCGGACGGCCAACTCCTCCTCCTAGTCCTAGCCCCCCTGCTCCAGCAGGTCGCAGAGAACGGGGGTGAGAGAAGACTCCGAACCTCCCTCCACCCACTCATTGTAGTGTTGATGCATGTGTGTTCTAAGGTGCATTTAAAACCCAGGAGGGCTTGGAGCTACCTGCCAGAGAGCAGCATCTTCCTGTAGTTGTCAACACATCTTTCATCACTTGGCCTGTACAGCATGATAAAAAATGACCCCCTTTTTTTTCAGTTAGTGCTTACAGCTACACAGTCAAGCTGCCATGGCAACTGGGCCCTGCTGAACTGCTTTTACCCCTCACTGCTGCTTACAGCTATATTGATAATTTTATAAGCTGTCTCTGTAATTTACTGTTACCTCTCCCCACCTACTTGCATCTACATCTCTCTTACCAGGACCTCTTTTGCATGCAGCACCAGTGTGGTCAGAATGCTGCATTAGTGCACACTGACAAAACAGAAAGAAGTGTGCTGTTGATCAAACTGGAAACAAACCTGTGAGATTTGTTTGCTGTTTTAGTTAAGGTTAAGATGTTAACAAGGTTGACCCTCACCATGGAAAAATACCATGCGGTGCTTGTTTGGAGTATATCTTGCTATCCCATTATTGGCACTCGAATGCAACAGTAAAACTGTGACGAATGTGGTGCTTATATTGATAAATTAATTTGTTTATTCAAATTACTATCCTGCATATTCGAGGCTAACATTTAAAATTATAAGTTCAAGGAAGAAACCTTTCTACTGCCTGCAAATGTTGCTATTATGATTTTACATTGTAATATAGCTATAATATAACTTTTACTTATGTGAGGGATCTGAATTTTTCTTCTAAATTTGTAATTTTCCATCTCTCATGCTATTTAACGTGACATCATGTGTACTGGGGTGGAGGTAATCAGAGAATTCATCGGCTGGTCTGCTGCCTTGACCTTTGAAAGACTGGCCAGATAATTAAACAGCCATATTGTTATTAGACCAAGGGTTTAAAGATGACATTTCAACAAATGTAATCCGTGTTTTGCTCACAATGCGGGCTGTTAACTTATACACAATCAAGCTTCATTCTTCAGTGGAGCTTTCACAAGAAATCTTGTCTTGTGCTAATGTGTTGTTCACGTACACATTTACGATGCAGGGCACTGTAAAGGTGTATGAAAAAACCTGTTCAGTGTTTTCCAACTCAATTTTCAGTCCTGTATTAATTTCTGATAGATTTTTTGTTTAAATTTCCTTCAGACTCCTTTTCACTGGTTCTTGGTCCCTACCATTGCCATAACATTTAAAAGATCCTGGAACCAGGCCTGAATATACTTTAATATATGAAGTATGCATTTGCAAAAATGTTTCTTGATTTGAATTCTCTTCAGTCACAGTGTACTGTGTATAAGTCTTGAGCCACTCCACATATTGTCCTTCCAAAGAGCCTTGTCATTTTTAAAGTGGTCTTAAGCAATAGTTCCCCAGGCATTCTGAAAGCCTTTCAATGTTTGTAGTTCTAAAACTTGCCATATCTAAGCTTGCTATGCAGTGCGTCCTTCAAAAAATCTGGGGGAAATGGACAAGTGGAGTACAAAAGAAGAAGTGGCAGGCCTAAAAATATCTAAGAAAAAGATCCAGCAAAGATCTGACACAGGGCGTGAGAGATGCATCTGACCTTTCAGTTGATCTGTCTACTGTTTATTGGAGCCTCATGAGAAATGATCTCAGTTTATGTGTGGCTATCAAGAAGCCATTCTTCATGAATGGAAACAGGAAGAAAAATTACAATTTTTGCTTGAACTCATCACCAGTATGTACAGAAGAGGTCAGGAGAGACTGAGTGTCTACAGCCAACTGTAAAACAGGGTGGAGGCTCTGTCATGGTTTGGAGACTGCATTTTAGCCAGTGTGCTTAAAGAGCTTGTTGCAATTGATGGGATAATGAAGAAAAGTACTATTAGATTTTGATCCGCCATGCAATATCTAATTGGCTTAATTTTATTAGCATGACAGTGATCCCAAACACACTCCCAATGCAGTAAAAGCATACCTACATAGACAAAGGAACAACAGAACACTATCAGACCTCAACAGTATTGAAGCAGTGTGGGATCATCTTGACAGAGAACAGAAGAAAAGGCAGTTAGCATCTAAAAAAAGAGCTTTGAATGTCCTTCAAGATGCCTGAAGAACTATTCCCGAAGTAGTTTTTGGGACTAGGTCTCCAGAAAAGACAGAAATGACATGAAAGCTTGCCTTAGACAGTTCAGACTGTGTCGAAGAATAAAAGTGATCACACCAAATATCGACTTTCAAGCTTGTTAGAACTGAACAAACTGAAAAATCTAAAGAAATGAGGGGTGGTTCAAGACTTTTGCACAGTACTGTACCTTCTTTGGTAAGTGCTCAAGTTTGAATTTGCTCGCATTCTGTTATTCATTGTCATTACTTTTTAATTGATGACCACCCCAAGCGATAGGAGGCGATATAGTCAAGTGCATCGTACCGCTCGGCTTTTTTCCGCCTGGTTTTGTTCAAACTATGGATCGGATATCAATGCCGGAGCTGGAGTGAGTTATCAGAATCGAGAAGGGGTTTTATTCGCTTTCCATTCAGCGGGTGTTGTGTTAGCTGAGCTGTGCTCGGTTGTGGTGCAAACTAGCTTACAGACATCGCTGACTGTTGGAGTTCACACAGTCGTCTAGTCTGTTTTAGTGAGCTGCATTTGTGTCCGACTGCGCTTCCGCCATGTTGAACTGAATCAAGTTGTGACTGACTGCTGGGACCGAAGTGACAAGCCCCAGAAATCGGACTAGATAGAGTTAGGGGGGCTGTTACCGCGCCGGTGACGCAGGAAAAACACCCAGAAGCAGAGGAAAAAAACGTAGGAATTAGATCATTCTAGTAACAGGTTTGTGTCCTGTGAAACTGTCACTGATATAGGCCACGTTTATGTAATACACGACGACACCATCGTTCAAGGCTGGACGTAGCCCGTGAATAGAGGGGAAGTCATATCAAATTCCTGGTGAGTTGTTAGCCAACTAGCTCGCTGTGCTGGCTGGTGATTGTTAGCTGGCTACTGCTAGTACTAGCGTCAGCTGTTGGTGTATGCAAGGTAACATTATAGCATTTTGGGTTGTTGGTGTTATTCACTTGCTGATGGAGTTTTCTCTGTTAGCTACTGCTTACTGAATCTTTGACAATGTCAATGCGATTAAATTGCAATTCATAGTCCTGACAGTACGTGCAGGCTGCCTAGCTCATCCCGCTAGATTCACTGAAGTCAAGCTAGCGCTAGCTACCTGCGATTGGTCCTGTTTAAAGACTGAGAAGGAACATTTCCTTTAAACGTCTAATGTTTACATGTTGGCGAATTTAAATTTCATCCACCCAGAGTTGTTAATTGTTTTATTACACCGGCTTTATCAAAACTACATTGCAGCTAACCTGTTCTATAACCCGGGCCTCTGATATGTTATTTTCAGTTTGTTTTAGCTAAGTTAGAACTTAGCGTTAGGCGATACGGGTCAGAACAGTGAGTTAAATTTCAGGAAATAGACGCCTCCACTGTCACTGACATTTTATGCGTTATCCCAGAAAGCTAAAATGGCCACGAAGTGGCATTGAGTTGAATAGGAAAATTATAATTTTATGGGTTGAACACTAATTACTTGTCGAGTCATCTCAGCAAGCCGCTTGTCAAAACAGAAAGGTTAGCTACGGTGAATACATTTACTTAAACAGAAGCTAACGGCTGGCTAACATTAACTGTTTAGATTACTTCTTATTAGCTCGACTAATGTACTTTGCAAATGGCGTTATGGTAACACAGATGGTCGACAGTAGTGAGGAGAAACGCGATATTCTCTCAGTATTGGTTTTAGCTATTTAACCAAATTCTCTACGTATTTAGGCTCATCGGCTATGCAGCAGAGGTTTGCAGGACAACTATAACGTCAGGCCTGAGCGAATGATGAGGCCTGTGTTTCTCAGCGCAGTGGGCTTTGGACGACCAGGCCTTCACTGCTGTGCTGTCTGGGCGGATCGCCTTGCAGGCTAACCATCGTTAGTTGCCGCAGCTAGCTAGCAGCCAGGGTTATTAACTAACTAGACCACCAGCTGTTAGTAGTAGTTGACGGCGCTAGTTTACGACGACAGTTACGTAATGTCACCGTTTACTTCATCTGCATCTGGCTGTGTGTCATTTTGAAGATATTCCATCTTAGAGCATATGACATTACATGACCGATTTACCCGTTAATAATGTCGCTAAATAACACTATTATTTCAAAGCCGGGCGCTCCAAAAGGCCCCAGTTGCACCTAGCATAGAGAGCTAGCGTTAGTTATGGCTGTTGTTAAATTTGTATATCACTTTGTTGACTGTGGTTAAAAAACAAACAAAACATGATAGTATGTTTTTTTTTTTCTTCGTGCGTCATGAAAGTAACCCACCGTCCCTGTTTTGGCAGATAGTTAGTTAATAATGGCTGGCTTTACAGATAGCACACTTGGCTAAATGCTGTGACATTTAGTTCTCTGCAAGCTAAAGATACTCCTAACGTTTTGCCTTTATTAATAACTGTTATGGACTGCATGTTATGCTACCTGCTGCACCATCAAAATGTTGGTGGTGCAGCAGGTAGCATGTAAAGTGGAATTTGCGCTAGTTTCACCTCTGTTAAACCAATAAATATTAAATCAGCTATTTTTCCACACCCATGTTAACTTTCTTTCAGATAGTTGGTATGATACAAGGGAGCAGAACAGCTGCAGTTTATGTGTATCTCGTTTTGCTTGTTTGTTTTTTGTATAATGTACAACCAGCACTCTGTTTCAATTATGTTCTTAGTTCTAGTCTTATATTGAGCTGCTAAATGATGTTTCTAAGTTGAGCTGCGGTTTGAGTATTTGCTTTGTTAGATTTTATACCACGCCAGCTGCTTTCAGCTGGTAAAATGGTGTAGAGAATATGTTGATATTCCCTCTTTATTACAAGGGCATTGCAGAAGGGACTAAGGTTCTGGGTTCAGACCTTGTCAGTAAATCTCTCATATATGCTCCTTCTTGATTTGTGTGGGGAAAGAAATTAAATGGAAAACATGTTCACTCTGAATAAGAATATATCCTAAGTGCTCATTTTAATAACTGAAAACCTAGAAGGTTTGCTCCAGCAACATAACATTTTATTTTGGTAATTTGAATTTTCACTTATTTTTTGACTATTGTAATGGGAAGACTTTCTAGTGGTGGTTTTAGGCAATGTGATAAATACAAAATATTTAAATTAACAATTGAAATTGGTTTTCTTTCTGTATTCTTTTGAATATGAAAAAGTGATGAGCTTTAGACTATTTGATGTAATGAAAGTGATCTAAAGGTCTGATGGTTTAGAACTGAAATCCAGGGAGAAGGTTAAATGACATTTATTTTCAGAAATATGTGGTTATCGGTGACCCCACACACAGTGCCAGTGCTAAACTGGTGTCTAAAATTGCTTACTGATGAGCATATCTGACCTTAAAGGGAATATATGGTCCATTTATTTTGTGGTTCTCATTAAATTCATTGCTGTGATGTGTTCAGTCTATGGTACTGAACAAAATAACTCAAATTCGTCAGGGAATTTGATTTAAAATGTGAATGAAAATTGTATTACCCAAGCTCTATTTGTTAGACATCCTTGACAGTTTACAGGAAAACTTCCTGGCTTAACTTTGACCTGCTCTTCTCATCACAGTTGCACATGGACACATAGTTTTGCAGTGCAGTGAGAGAATTTTACTGACATAACAGGTTTTCCGTTCAAGTAAAGCAACGTGATTAAATAATCAGGCCAGACTGCCTTACTGTCTAATCATGAGCTGCTTGGGGTTCTTGTCCCATTGAACTGTACCATTTAGCAGTATCACCAAGGTCGTTAAATCTCAGAAATTACTTTGGCAGGCACACTTGTATTGTAATCTAAAAAATGATTGCTGAAGAGTAAGAAACAGAATAAATGTGAACTAAGGTATTGTGAGCTAATACATGACAGTGCTCAAAAGGCGTTTCATGATGGTGTAAAAGCTATAATTTTCAGTCTTAAATGGGAGTATAGTTTAAAACAAGGGATCAATTAGCTGATAACTAATGCAGTAGCACTAAATCTGTTTTTTCCTATACACTCCATTGTTAACCCGTTCCTTCATATACAATCGGATGTTTATGTCTGCATTTGAGATTATTATTTTTCTTGTTGTGGGATTCAGGCAGACAGCATCTTCTGGGTTAAATATTAGAATTAAAATGAAAACTGGCTTTTGGATGATGACTTATGGTTTGCCTCATATTGGCTAATCCCAGGGACATATATCAAAGTGTTACAATAGTAGTTTATTGTTCTTTATCTTTCTTTTCTTATTAAGTTAGTAAGGGGTAGTGTTATTACTTTAAGGCTTGATGGGCTGAGACTGAACTCTCCAGTTTTGTCCTTTTTGGCAAATCATCTTCCTTTCTGAATAAAAGAGAAAAGAACATGTAGGCAGTCACTGAAAAACTGAGTGATACAAGCTGAACTGAGCTGACAGGCACAGCTCAGTTCAGTTTATTTTATTTTAGATTTAAACATGTATTTTAGATATTACAAAGTCTCCTAACCCATTCAGCTTTTACATGTTAAGCAGTCAGCTGATAATTCTGACCTTTGCCCCCTCTTCTCTGCTCCAGGTTATGCAATGGTCTCAGCAGCACACCCAGATCTCCAGGTGCTTGTGTCCCTCTCTCGTGTGTTCCGGCTCTCTTCCCTCTGCTCTACAGCTGAGGTGGCTGTGATTTCCCTCCTGGCCAGCGCTCCCTAAGAGGCCAAGATTGCCAAGATCTGCCCCGTGGCGAGCATGACGGCCACCACGCGTGGCTCTCCGGTGGGGGGCAATGACAGTCAGGGCCAGGGCCAGGCTCCTGATGCTCAGAGCCAACCCCCACTGCCACAAAACCAGGTCAGCATCATCTTTCTAACACTCGTTTTAGATAGGTGAAATGAAGAAAAGAAAAAAAACCAAAAACGGTTATAGGAATGAAAAAAGATATTTGTTTTTGTTTTGTTTTGCTTTTTTCAGTCAACACAGCACAGTTTTTTTTTCTTTTTCTTTTGCTGATATTGCTCGTACCTAACCACACACAGATGCCCAGGGAGATGAAGAGAGAGGGGAGGTGGGGGCGGAAAAGGAGGGAGAAAGGGAGAGAAGGCGAAGCATCAATGAACAGAGCCTCCTGAGTGATGGATAAAGGGTGTGTGTGTGCGTGTCTTTGTGCGTGTGCAGGCCTGTGTTGGTTAGAGATGAGCTGTGGTGAGACGTGAGAGGCAAGCTGCCTATGTAGGTCAGCCAAGCAGAAGGAGCCTTCACCACACACCCCCACATTTTATATTTCTCAGTTATGCATCTCTTTCCACGTTGAGTATCCCTCCTTTACTCTTATACACAGCTGCTCACACCACCACCACTGTTGATGCGCACTCAAAAGATGAAAGAAAAAATAAAGTGGTTAAATGCATATTCATCGATGTACATTTTTGATTGTATTTCTCAAATACTCTTACTTCCAGTGTAGCCCATGTCAACTCTTATTATATTTCCTGTATGGTGAAATGAGTAATACTTCATATTTAAAGTATCAGAGTTATGATCACTTGAATGACCTTTCTTTTTTCTTTTGTTTTAAATCAAGCTTTTCACCAAAACTAGCGTAAGCAGGAAGTTAGAAAATGTCTATAATAGGAGCAGGTGGTCACAAACTAGCAGATCCTGTCCTAGCTGTTTGGTAACTATAGGACCTAATTTGGAGGAAAAAAATCCCTTTACATGTGAAAGGTTAATGTTTTTTTTCAGTCCTACCTTATTTTTGGGAATCCAATCTTCTCTCATGACAATGCATGCAAACTTCAGTATTTATTGCCTATTGACACTATCTCATCAAGCCAAACAGTTTAAAATCTGTTTGTCGGTTGAAAGCTTTTGTTTCAGTCAGTTCTCTTGGAAACTGTATGTAGTGCAGTTTCTTTTAATTGCACCCCTACTGGGAGATCCTTATGCAGCCTCTCCAAAGCTGACCCTAGTTGTTTGTTTAGTGTAGGATCATGGCTGTGCTAGCCCATATCTACTAACAAGCATCTTTGTCATGACATTGTTAGGCTTTGCCATAAGCCTCTCTGAACATATTCCACTTGTTGATATTTTGTTGACTATGTAAAAGCCATGCAGATTACAGAAGTTGAAAGTTGGCTTTTATGTAGGTTTATAGCGGCTGTATTCTGCTGCCAGGAGTACACAGAATATATCTTAAAACAAACAAACAAACAAAAAAACTTGTGTTATCAAACCACAGTCCAAAACGAATAAAATGGCTGTTTTGGCTTGTGGGAAAATTCTCTTAAATATTTATCATCACATGAGGTAAATCATTCAGTCCCTAACACACTGGTTTTTGTATCTTTAGTTTATTTGTTTTAAGTTAGCTGTAAGTGTTTTTGTTGTTAGGACAGATTTTTAAACAAAATGTGGGACTTCTTGTCCAACGGCTTTAGCCTGAACTAACATATTGTCTTGACTTGGCCACTGTGTCTGTAAAGGAACAACCTGCACCTGTTTCACCTCATCAGTGATGAAACTCTGAGACACACACTAATGTGATATCAGTAGCGGTACAACCAGCATTAGAGCAGAACATATTTCCTTTTCTAAAAGCAGAAACAAAAAGCCCCTGTTTTGAGCAGGTCTTCTGGTGCATCTCCAGCCTTGCTTTTGGTTCTTGAATGTACCTGGTTGACACATTCCCGCCCATTGTTATGCTTTCTAGCAGTACCTCACAGGTGATGTGTAAATCTACCATTTTGTGGGTTTTTATTTTTTGATAAAGTTATAAATGTGACTAAGTAAGCTATGCAATAAATGAGCTTCCTTTGTGAGACGTAACGCATTCAGTGATTTGTTTCTATATTTTGGTAAATTCCCTCTTTACTTGCTTTTTGTGGTTGAAAATTAAGCTCTAAACCTCAACCCAGTCAAAAATACAAAAAAACAAAACAGATTTACACTTGCCTGAAAAAGTAAATGATCCTGAGTGATAGTGTGACCTTCAGCTATACAAGCTAAGGCTTGAGTTAAGCATGCCTAGAGACCAGTTGGTGGCCTCTGTCAACCGTTGCTCATTAGGGGGGGAAGTGTGCTGTGTGACCGGTCGGGAAGTGGTTGTAGGCAGTCACTGTAAAATTGATTGCTAAAGCCCCAGTCATACAGGCCTAGAAATCAGTCAGTCAGTGGTAATCCCAAGTTACAAAGGAAAAAAAGCATTATTCCTTCACTGGTTAGCTAGTGGTTCCTGGGTGATGTTAGCAGACACTCTGTGAAATTGGTCATAAAGAGAGAGGTTTTTTTTTTTTTGTTTTTTTTTTTGTTTTTTTTTTTTTTAATCAAAGGCATGTGGATGTGTTTAAAAAAAGAAGAAAAAAAAGATAGGGGTGATATTTTATGACTTATGTCTTTTGCCCACTGAGCTAAAAAAATGAAAGATAACTGACTGTTAAGTGAACTGGATTTAATGGAGGTAATTGTCAGAAAAGATGAGAACAGTGAAATTGTTAGACAATGCTGCTTTTAAAGGTTAGGGTATTAAAGTTTAAATAAACTGAGGAAAAATGAAAATATAATTAGTTGGCCACTAACACTAGTTAGATGTTTTAGTAAAAACAAAGGAGTGAGTGTGCTGGAATAAAGCCATTGTTTTCCAAAATGCTGCCCAGGTGCAGGTCTTTTGAAATGAGGCATACTGCACATCGAGGGCCGTGCTGTCGTGTGTTTGTAAGCTGGTTCAGGCATTTTCTTTACATCAACTTATTGTTTGGTGCACTTTTTTGGAATTGGTGAATTTATTTGGATTTGTAGAAGCTAGGAATTGTTAATGTGTGAGTGCATTTTTTTTCAATTTGTTTCTGCATTCGTAATTAACCACATATATATCATTAGGTTTTTAGTTTGGATTTTAAGCTACATTTGCTTTTGATACTTGGTCTGCCATTGCATTTTTTTCCTTTCATAGCAGCATAGACCTGAAATCCAGAAAGATTATTACATGAGATCTGATTTTGATGGTCTGCATTTTTTCTAGACGTCATCTCCTAACTCATCTAATGAGAACTCTCCAGTGAGCCCACCAGATGAGCAGGGCCAGGGGGATGGTCCCCCTCAGCTGGAAGAGGAAGAGCCAGCTTTTCCTCACACTGACCTAGCCAAGCTCGATGACATGATCAACAGGTAGGTCACATTTAAATCTCAGCTATGACAGAGAGTAAACTCAAATTGTTTTGTAAGCATACATAACTTGGTTAAAAACATTTTTTAAATTGGGGGGATGGGAGGACCCATGTCTCCTGGCATACTCTGCGGAGTCCATTTAAAGTTTGCTTCGTGTTCAGTCTGAACACATCACACCATTCACACTCTCACAGCAGAGTTGCCTAACAGCAAAGTAAATATAGCTCTTTGGGGTGCAGGTAGACAATATCAATGTAATATTTATGCATTTTACACAGGTGAATATTACAAATATTGCACAGTATCCTTTTCCTCTTTTTTTCTGGCGATTCATGTCTTTCTGTTCTCCTAGGCCTCGTTGGGTTGTTCCAGTTTTGCCAAAAGGAGAGTTAGAAGTCCTCTTGGAAGCTGCTATAGACCTGAGTAAAAAAGGTGGGAGTGCACAGAATGTTCTTTTTCATAGAGGAGCTTTGTGGCACTGACATCCTGCAGTCTGTGCTTATGGCTTTCACTGGCTAGTTTTTTGTCAATATAATATAATGTGAAACATCTAACAGATGTAGGAAATCTCTTTCCTTTGAGCTTGTTAAATAATGAAACACTCAGTAGAATATAAAATAGTCAGTGATTTCTTTTGCCTGTTTTACTTAATTTTCCTTGCGTGCTTTGCACATCAAGAGTTCCTGGATGTGTAAAAATACTTAAATAATTTACAAAGACATAAAATGGAATATTACAAAATCTTCATGTGTAGTTGTAAATTTCAGATGCAAGTGTTTTTGTAACTTTTTTAGAACTTCATCATATTGATTAATTGATTAAAAAGATTATCACTAAACTCAAACATTTTCCCATTTGGTACTTGGTTTTGTACTTTTTGTTAAATACACATAACCTTTACTTTTTACTTAATCTGCAATATTGACATAATTATGTAAAGAGAACAGTGAAGAACTGGCCTTGCTATTGCAGTGTAGGTGTTCAGCTCTGTGCTGCCTATAACATTGCTAACAATTACCTTTTAAATGTTCTTTAAATTGATCCAAGATTTACAGTTATGCAATCAAAATATGTTGTTAACATATGTTTTGTATTTCTTATATGAAGTATACCAAAAGGACTTAACTATTAAATTGCATCAGTGATGATATTAATCTCGTGCATATAGGGCAGTTGTCTCTTTTGATGAAATCCACCAAAGTCAGTGAGGAATCAAAAAGAGCGAGTTGTATACAGAGACATTTTTTGTACTGGAAGTGCCCATGACCTCCTTAGCAGAGGCTTCTCTCAGGTGCTTGTTGTTGCTAGGTTACAAAACCGTCTTCTTTAAAGTTTTCTCCTCTGTCATTATTTTTAGTGTTGCTACTGTAAGTTATGCCCCTTCTGATTGGTCTCTAAGAGAGAAGTGACATTGATGAGAGCAGGAGTATTCCCAAAACTGACCTGTGTTCAGCTGAGAGGCCTGTAAAGCGCAGCGGAAAACTGCTGTGTGCCTGAGGGCATTTTTTCTCTGAGGACTATGAGTGGTATCAGTGCTCAGCTTCATAGGATTTCTATAGAAAAGATGTGCTGACAGCACATAAAACTGCATATGGACACGGGTCCTTAGTTAGGTTCTTATTTTATGTTTATGTTAACTGAACAAGTTTATTATTCTTAGGCTTCAGACTCCTCTAAACACTTTTTCCAAGTGTTTTTCTTTTTCTACTGTTTGCCCTGGATAATGTCAGAAAGAAAGGAAATCCTTGACTCTCCAAACGTTCTGTTTATTAGAGGCACCCAATCAGAAGATAGTCAACTCAAATATGTTTTTCACTATATGAATGCTTTGTTGTTGTTGTTGTGCCTCTCATTCTTATTTTTCATCTCCTTTACCTTGCTATTATTATTATTATTATTATTATTATTATTATTATTATTATTATCTAATGGGTGACTTTTCTTGCAGGACTGGATGTGAAGTGTGAAGCATGTCAGAGGTTTTTCCGAGATGGTTTGACTATTTCCTTCACAAAAATCCTCACAGACGAGGCAGTCAGTGGTTGGAAGTTTGAAATCCATGTGAGTTTTTTTTGCTTCTGCCTTACAGTTTGGTTTGATTTTTTTTAAGATGACCATGCTTTCAAATAATCACAATAAAGAACCTATATAGTATATTTAAAAGCAAATTCACATTTTTATGAGATACAAAATCGTTCTTGTATGTTAGATGCTTTTCTAAAATTTGATTTAAAGGTCCAGATTGTCCTGATGAGGGATGGCGGTCTGTAAAACCTGTTTCTTCATTCTTTGCCTTTATCTCATTAGATACATCCATTGTTCAGATCTTAGGTTGGTCTGCAAAGTGAGTTGTTATGTAGTTTTTGTAGATTTAATAGAAAGAGGCATTTCCAGCAGTGATCAGTGATCTTTTTTCTTTTTTTCTTAAGCTCTTGTTCTTGAAATTGATCTGTGGAACGTACTTGAAATAAACCAGTAAGACAGATGTGTGAGGATTTAAAGGCGGAAAAGGGGTTTTTGTTTCTCTTCCTCACTGTGGATTCTTTTTTAAAATCTAATCTTTTTCAGTATATTATACATCATCATGCTTGTCACCTGCAGCTCCTTTTAAAATGAGACACTGAGAAGATGAAGCAGTCAGAGACTTGTAAAGTCTAAAAGCTTGCTGGGAATGCTGTGATGAGTCAGTCCTGTATTGATTGCTCATATCTGGTTTCTACAGACATGTGAACTAGCCAGGAGCCATGCAGAACAGCCTGGTTGCTGGAATTTGACCAATGGCGTGACTAGCAGGAGTGCTCTTCCTTTGTTTGTGTGGAAGTGTAATTTCTTTTGTTGACAATGTGGAATCCTCATTAAAGGCAACAAAATGTGGGTGTAATGAGTGAAATGTGCAATTTTTCTCTAGCTTGGGAGCTGAAGAGTTAAGCCTGTCAGACTTCAGGGTTACTGGGGAGAAACCATGAATAGTAAAATGTGTGTTGTAAGGCTGACCAGAAGTTAATCACAGCAGCGTCGAGGCTGGGCTTTTTCCAGTTCTTGATATTGTTCTTGTGATCCTGCCTTTCTTTCTTTTAAACTCTGGTTTTATTCCACAGAGGTGTATCATAAATAACACACACCGGTTGGTGGAGCTATGTGTGGCCAAGCTCTCTCAGGACTGGTTTCCTCTACTGGAGCTGTTGGCCATGGCCACCAACCCTCACTGCAAGTTCCACATCTACAATGGCACACGGCCCTCTGAGACCGTCCCTGCTGGAGCACAGCTGGCTGATGATGAACTCTACGCTCGACCACCAGACCCTCGATCTCCCAAGGTGACTCAGTACAACAGTTGACCATAAAAACTGTAAAATGACTAGTTTATAATCTGATTCGCATTAAGTGATCCAGACTGATCCAGTCATGCGTTTTGTATTGTATAACAAATCCTTAGGTGTATGGAAAATTGTCAAGATATGTCATGCAGAAGATGAGCTTTGAGTTTTCTTTCTTTTGAGGAGAGTTAGCTCGTCTTTCTTCCTCAAGACAAACTCCATCAAGTGACATTTTAGTCTCGCCCTGAAGACCCTTTTGAAATAAAGAATCCCTCTCTGGAGCTGCCTGATAAAAAATAACATGGACTTCACTGTCCCTAAGACATTTAATGCTTATGTCAGAAAGCAGATTGTATAAAAGGGAAGGTGGATACACCAGAGAATAAGAATTGTACAGTAAAGGAGTGATGAATGCAGTGTGGGCACAGGGTCAGTAGAAGCAGTACTGCAGTATTGCTTGCCTGTCTGGCTGTCTATTGGCAGGGGGCCCAGGACTACTTAGTGTTTTACTGTGCTGTTACGTCAGAGATTATTATTATTATTATTATTACTATTATTTTTAGGAAATTTAAATCAAATTACTCATTACTAAATATTTAACAGCAGTGCCAAATTTAAAGTTAATTTTTAGCTAAAGGAAATGGTAAATGGTAAATGGCCTGTATTTATATAGCGCTTTACTAGTCCCTAAGTACCCCAAAGCGCTTTACATATCCAGTCATCCACCCATTCACACACACATTCACACACTGGTGATGGCAAGCTACATTGTAGCCACAGCCACCCTGGGGGGCACTGACAGAGGCAGTGGAAGACCAAAGGAAGACCAGCTACATTAAAATAAGAGTTGAAGTTTGAAGCTTGTTCTCCTTAGCAGTGTGCCTCTTTCACAAGCCATGCATCTCAACTGAGAATAAATATAGAAAACCAAAGAATAGATATGTTTCTTCAAGCTTGCCAATAGGAATTTAGTTTGAGAAGTTGTTCATTTACACAGAGAAAACAATTTCTGTTGTAGTTTCAACCTAAAGTCTCTGAATGGAAGCTGATGATAGTTTAGCCTGTGTAACCAACCTGACTTCACATTAAAGGGTGCTTATACAGTTTGTTTTTGTCCCTTGTTTATTCTGATCACAGGGTTGGTTGGTGGACTTAATAAACAAATTTGGCACGTTAAACGGGTTTCAAATTTTGCACGATCGCTTCATGAGCGGCCAAGCACTGAATGTCCAGATCATCGCTGCACTTATCAAGTAAGTGCTGACACAGCACAAGGTTTTACACCACGTTGCAAAGTGCTTTTGGTGCAATGGTCTTGTTTCTGGAACTGACTTTCTGTTTCTACTTTCTGTTTTACAGGCCTTTTGGCCAGTGTTATGAGTTTCTCACATTGCACACAGTAAAGAAGTACTTCCTTCCAGTCATCGAGATGGTTCCCCAGTTTCTAGAGAATCTCACAGATGAGGAGCTAAAGAAAGAGGCCAAGAATGAAGCCAAAAATGACGCACTGTCCATGATAATCAAGTCTCTGAAGAATCTGGCTTCTCGTGTACCAGGGCAGGAGGAGACCGTAAAGAATTTAGAGATTTTTAGGTTAAAAATGATTCTTAGGTAAATATCAAATTCAGTCTTCTCTGATAAATATTTTGTTTAACTTTAAGTTTGATCAGGTTTTAAACATTTTATTTTTGTTTTTTACCACCAGGTTATTGCAAATTTCTTCTTTTAATGGCAAAATGAATGCACTAAATGAAGTTAACAAGGTCATCTCCAGTGTGTCCTACTACACTCATCGGCATAACCCTGAGGAGGAGGAATGGCTGACTGCAGAGCGTATGGCGGTACGCTCAGCTCTTAACATTTGTGTTTTACATCAGGGATTTTAATGTCTGTGAAATTCATTTCTCCTTTACACATCTCATTATGGTGCTTCAGGAATGGATCCAACAGAACCACATCCTGTCCATTGTGCTGAGGGACAGTTTGCATCAACCACAGTATGTCGAGAAACTGGAGAAGATCCTTCGCTTTGTTATCAAAGAGAAAGCTCTTACCATGCAGGATCTGGACAACATCTGGGCTGCACAGGTACTCTGCAATTGATCATTTAAAAAAAATAAAAAATTATAGCCTAAGAGCCCTTACTCGTGGTTTTATCAACTACTCTTATTTTCATACGGAGGCAAAAATCAAAGTTAGATAAAACCTTGCAGATGGTTGAACAGATGCAGCAATACAGCACAGTACGGCATTGTTGCAAGATTACAAAACATGTTTTATGGGGCTTTGATCCAGGACGTGGTACGCACTGTGCTTGACGTTTGCGTTCAGTGCACTGTTTCAGGGACCTGTGGCCAAAGGAGCAAAATGGGCACTTTCAAAAACTTGTGCAAGATGTCAGTCATCTAAACTATTAACCCTTATTGCGGATATGCAGCAAGCTATGTCACTGTTAAAATGCATACCTGGTGCAGCTCTTTCCAAGAAAAGAATGCAGTAAATGCAGTACAATGGTACAAGCATACATGCACCAACGCACAATATCAAATTTTCCTCCCTTTTGTATTTGCTGTAGCAAAGGCAACTTCATTCTTCACAAGAGCTCCTGAGGTCTATGTTTGGGCTTTGCTCTGCATGGCGACAGACTGCCATTGCACAGTACAAGTCATTAAAAACGATGGCTTTCAGATTGCAGTGTGAAAGCACCTTTTAAATGTGTGGTTTTGTTTTGTCTTTTTCTTTTTTAGAGAGAGATTTTACTAGTGGTTTCTAAGAATCCTGACGATTATAATTGTTTTGCACTGGCGCCAGCTTTATTGGACTATGTTTTACAATTTTAAGATTTTAAAGATTGCCACATTCTTGTCAGTAGTGCGGAACAAATAATAAATAAATAAAAAGATGTGTCCTTGCCCAGGTATGTTTTATAGATTTGTTTTTTTTCTAACCTCAACCCTGTTTGTGCAGTATCTGTACAAACTGTGCCTCCATGGTGTGATCATGGCACACAGCTCTAGATTTCTGCAGTGCTCACACCTATAAATCGCTGAGAATGTATACGTCATCTTTCAAATCTGTCTTACAAGAAAGAGCTGGCAAAGATTCAAAAGAATACAATCAGCTGACAGAACAGAACAATAATCAACGAATCATTAAAAACAATTGCAAGGATAATTAAACCTGTTAGCAATGATCACAACTTTAATTTAAGGACAGGTTCGACTTTATTCTAGTTGAAGAGTGCGTATGTACTTGACATGCCAAGTTTGCTGCTTGCATTGGGGAATATTGAAGGTTATGTTTTTACTGGGTTTTGAATTGTAGTTAGAAAATTTAAAGAGATGAGAAATATGAGGAGGATTGGGAGCAGTAATAGTCTCTTATAAATGGATGACATGTACAAAGCACCACTACTTATTGGCTAAAAGCAATTGAATCCAACCTTTTCAATACATAAGTTTAAAGTTTTTCATAACTTTTGAAGTGTTGTATTCTATGGTAGATACTGATGTAGTTTTGTTTTGCAGCAGGACACTAAAATGTATGCACATAGTCAAGGACAGACATGAAGGTTGGACTGCATGATATTTTTTTAAGCTGGCAAAATACAGACATCCTTTTATTCTTAGCAAAAAGGTTAGATAGAAAGTATGAGATGGAAGGTGAGTCAGGGCTGAGCTGGGGTGGAGCCTGAAGCATGTAGCACACTGTCATCACCAAGAAAAGGACGTGATTTGGAAAGTAAACTTCTCTGGACCAGACTTCACGCACTTTCAACATTCTAGTAAATTGACTTAAAATGATCCACTGTTAATAGGGAATTTTCTCTCATTTAAACAAGCAAATTAGAATATACTTTTTGTAGTGTCTTTATAATAGCCAGAGTAAACCCTTTATCACAAAGTTTCTGGTAGAATATAAATATTGTGACCCTGACAGCTGAACTGTTCTGTGTATGTCTGCAGGCTGGTAAACACGAGGCCATCGTTAAAAATGTCCACGACCTGTTGGCTAAGCTGGCGTGGGACTTCTCGCCTGAGCAGCTGGATCACCTTTTTGACTGTTTCAAGGTGAGTAAGACTTGTCCTCAGTAGTTACAGGCGATAAAGGATTTTTGTCCACAATGTATATTTTTCATTTGCTTTCAGCTGAATCGTGCTGCAGTGTAATTGTTCCACTGATACTACTGTAACCCCCCCCCCCCCCCCCCCCCCCCCAACTTCTATAGGCAAGCTGGACCAATGCCAGCAAGAAGCAGCGTGAAAAACTGTTGGAACTTATTCGCCGCTTGGCTGAGGATGATAAGGATGGTGTGATGGCCCACAAGGTCCTTAACTTGCTGTGGAACCTAGCACACAGCGATGATGTGCCTGTAGACATCATGGACCAGGCTCTCAGTGCTCACATCAAGATATTGGACTATAGTTGCTCACAGGTACATGCTGCGGTTTATGTTTGACTCCAAAAATATGAAAATAATAGGCTGGTCTTTCTTAACTCTATACTGATGATGTTTAATTTTCATTCACAGGACAGAGACACCCAGAAGATTCAATGGATAGATCGCTTCATAGAGGAGCTACGAACCAATGACAAATGGGTGATCCCTGCCCTTAAGCAAATCAGAGAAATCTGTAGCCTCTTTGGAGAAGCTCCTCAAAACCTCAGGTAAGGTCATGGTGGAAATATATTCCTACATAAATGCACAAAAAGCACAGTTCTAATACTGGCAATTATTTTTTTTTTTATTAAAGGTATCATTTACTGTACTTTTAATGCTTTATAATGAATTATTTATATTTATTTTGCACAGAATGCCTGAACACTCATAAAGAAAACATAATTTTCTGTGTTTGAGCTGAGCATTTATCCCAATGGCTGAGGCGTGTCAATTTTGCATTTCAGAAAATTAATGGCATTGCAGTTTACATTTTATTACACCGCTGTAAGATAACATTTTTTGTCTGCAACTCATTCCAGTGCACTAATTATCCATCAGCACTAACCAACAAAGCTGGACAACCTTTTTTTTTTTCTTCCTTATTTGTTCAATATCTCTCAGTAAATCAGTCAAGCAGCATGGGTTGGTGAGCATTGTTTTGTTTTGAATACACTGGAAAGAGCTGAAAAGCTGCACTTTCCGCTTTAATTCGGACCAAAAGCTTTTACATAAGATCGCATCATGCCAGTCAAAATACACAATACTTTATAGACACGATACTAGTTCTGTCCAGTAAATAATATTAGTTAATTAAGTTCATCTGAGCAACTTTACAGATCACAAATATACCTTAATGGAATTCAGCCATTATCAATTTAATTATTAACACTTGGCTTTTTCCCAAAGTGTAAGTCAAGCATACATTAAAGCTTGTTCTGCGAGTGAATCAGGTTATCGTGCAGCCCCCCCCCCCTTTCTTTTTTCTTTTTTCTTTTCTTTTCTTTTTTTTTTTTAAAGCTGTGTACTCTAGCAACTCAGGGTCTTCAGGCCCCAGAGTAGCATTGATTTAAAGTTACTATAATAAATAATTTTAAGTTTGATTGTGCAACATTAAATTGTTTAGACTTGGAGTAGTGTTTTTCTTTAATAGTAACTGTAGAAAATATGTAGCACACATGCCTGTTGTTTTTCAGAAAGAAAATGCCAATTTACATACAAACGAGCTTAGCGGGGTAAGTTTAATGCTAATTCCAGGGCTCTTCCTATTTCTGTGTTACGTCAAGTCTAACTTTCTCTTTGACATATTAAAATGTATAAAAAATGCAAAATCCCTGCCGTGAATACGCTTAAGCAATTCCTTCATGGGTTTCATCTCAAATGACTTACTGCTTATTCAAATTCCTTAAAGTTTGTGCATGTGTAGGTCAGGCAAGATTAGGACAGCTCTAAATTGCATTAACTTTTATCATTAATGTTGTGTTGTTTGAAACCTTGGTGACCCAGGTGGCAAGTGTTTGCTTAGCTGTCAGGTTGTTTATAGGAGCAATTCCCCTTAAGAGCAAAAATGAGTCCTACAGAGAATTATAGCTTATATACCAAAGTTGCATCAGTTTGTTTCATAATTGTAATTGATGACTGTCTTTAGTAAGGATTTTTGTTTTGAAGTCACATGAGGCTTCTAACAACTTAAGTGTGACAGGTCTGTGGACTGCTTACATGAGTAACTAATGTTGTGCTCTCAGATTTGAACAGAATCAGGGTAATCTCGGTATTTATGGTGACATTAATACATTCAGGGTGTGGTTGATTCTTTCAAAGCGGTTACTCAATGATGTAAAATGTAGTTATTTAATAGGTGAAGAACAGCCATCACTGGATAAACTCTAGTGTGTTTAATTTCTCTAGAGACGCTTGGTGGGAGTTTCTTGGTGGGAGCCATGGTGCATACACAGCATTTAATCTAGTAGTGAGTTGCACAGCTCAATGAAAGGTCCTTTGAGATGGAGCCCAGCTCTTCCTGATGCCTTTCAGCTCAAATCATTCAATGCAAAAATATCAGGGGTATTTCATGCCTTGGATCCACATGTCTCATTTATGTTAACATGTTTTTTTCCCCCTTTTTTTAGTGTTATATATATTTTTTAAATGTTATATTTTTTTATGAATTCAAATTGATAATTGGTGTCATCACTGTACTGTTTTTTTTTTTTTAAGTTGTTCTTATAAGACAATATAGCTGATGAGTATAATGGGATGGGGGAAAAGAAAAAATATTAAAATGATTTTTAAGTATCTGCTGATTCTCGCAGGACTCTTTATGGTTTATACTGGCTCTCAAAAGTACAGGTTTGCAGGCTTATTCATTTTCAGACCAAAACATTCTTGTGGAAATAAGGCATGAAATGGCCTTTATTGATATGACTTTCTTTGCTGGTTATTCTATAGCATACATACACACAGAGATGCAATAAAAGCTGCTTTATTTATGCCCCTAATACAGACATATGAGAAATCAGTCTTGCTATGTTTTCTCAATCACAGTTGTATCACTAAAAGTATGTAGATTCAATTTCAGGCTGGTCAACAGTCTTGTGTTTTTACTCACTGCTTTAAAACCGCCTATATCCACCAATCATCCTGCTGTTCTCTCTTCAGTCAAACTCAGAGAAGTCCCCATGTTTTTTACCGCCATGACCTGATCAACCAGCTGCAGCATAACCACGCACTGGTGACGCTTGTGGCTGAGAACCTCTCAGCCTACATGGAGACCATGAGGCAGTTGTCTAAAGGTACTTTGGTCAGACCAGATATGGTCCTCTATATTAGTTGTGTCAGTTGAATTGTGTACAACCTGCTGTGTGACTCAACATGTCTCTTTTTCAGAGGAACAAGCAGAGTTCGACCCACAGACAGTTAGACCAGGAAGCCGCTATAGCCATGTCCAGGAAGTCCAGGAAAGGCTCAACTTCCTGAGGTACATTACTTTGGGCATTGCATAGTTAAATATATAAAATGTAGTAGTAAAGTAGTACTCCTTGGAGGGAAAAAGAAAGAAACAAGGTAGGATCCTGTGTAAAAATGTGCAAATATGATACAAGTCCACATATTGCGTCAACATCACTCTGACCTTCTGGCCACCAGGGTCCATTTAAATTTAAATTTGTATGTACCAGGTTTCTGCTAAAAGATGGCCAGCTGTGGCTGTGTGCCCCGCAGGCCAAGCAGATCTGGAAGTGTCTGGCTGAGAACGCAGTGTTTCTCTGTGACCGTGAGGCTTGCTTTAAATGGTATGGCTCTATTTCTCCTTGCCTATGGCATAATTAGTTTCTTAATTGAAATTTGATAATCACAAAGTATGCTTTCTGAACGATGTGTTTCTTTCCCATCACTTAATAGGTACTCCAAACTGATGGGTGACGAGCCAGATCTGGACCCAGACATCAATAAGGACTTCTTTGAGAACAATGTTTTGCAGTTGGATCCCTCTCTGCTGACAGAGAATGGGATGAAGTGCTTTGAGAGGTTCTTCAAGGCTGTCAACTGCAGGGAGGGGAAATTGGTAGCAAAGCGCAGGGCCTACATGATGGATGACCTGGAACTAATAGGCTTGGACTATCTCTGGAGGGTGAGGAGAGAAGTTGCAACAGGCACACATGAACATTTTATTTTTCTTTAACATTTATTTTTTAAGGTCATGAGAATTTGATTTAGGAGAAAAAAAATTGTACCTTGAAGATTGTAATCACGTTCTCTTTTTTTTTTCACCTTTCTTGCCACTTTAGTGCCCCAGAGCTAAGATGTCTAACTTACAAATTCTCTGTTTAGGTGCTTTAATAAAGATTTACTGTGCATGCTCTGCAGCTTTGAAGCTTCACACAACTACCTGATGTTTGGGTTGTTAATGTTTTCACATGGCCTTTAAAGATGAGGCTGCTGTGCACTTATCTCAGACATCCACACACATGAATGTATTAAAGACTGACTTGCATCTCTTCTGTTTTCTCCCAGGTGGTGATTCAAGGAAGTGACGACATTGCAAACAGAGCCATAGACCTGCTGAAAGAAATCTATACCAATCTGGGACCAAAACTACAAGTTAACCAGGTACTGTGACTTCTCTCAGTTAGAGAAACTGTTTCATCTGCTGTTCCAAATTGTTAGTTCGCATGTGTCAGTTAACAAATGTACTATATACATTAGTAATATCGAAGTCTTTGACCATTTTTTTTCTTGTCTCCCCTTTTAGGTTGAAATTCACGAAGACTTCATCCAGTCATGTTTTGACCGCCTGAAGGCATCCTACGACACCCTTTGTGTGTTAGATGGAGATAAAGACAGCATTAACTGTGCCCGTCAGGAGGCCATCCGCATGGTACGAGTTCTCACTGTGCTTAAGGAGTACATCAATGAGTGTGACAGTGACTATCATGAAGAGAGGACTATACTGCCCATGTCAAGGTACTGTCGCAATTACATCATTGATTCACTTATCATAAATGCCCATATCTCATTTGTCGAATGTCATCCGATTGACAAATAAAAACATGAGACATGAAAACAAAACTACAGCACAAACATTTTGCAACATTTCTCTTCATGAGATAAGTAAGGTGTTGACATTACTTTTACTATATTTCAGTTATTTGAACCTCTTTACTCTTTTCTTCTTGCAGAGCTTTCCGTGGGAAGCATATCACATTGATTGTACGTTTCCCCAACCAAGGTCGACAGGTGGATGATTTGGATATCTGGTCACACACAAATGACACAATTGGCTCGGTTCGGCGTGGTATTCTAAACAGGATAAAAGCAAATGCTGCCCATACCAAGATCGAGCTCTTTATTGGTGGAGAGGTTGTTGATCCAGCTGACGACAGGAAGCTGATTGGACAGCTCAATTTGAAGGACAAAACGGTGAGAGAGTGATATTCTGTTGGACTGACAAAAGAATCACTCTGATGAAGCTGCTGTACTGTGATTATTTTTTTTGTACTAATATATGTACTAATATATTTATTTTTGCTCTTTATTAATAATGCATTAACACTGCCTATACCAATATTAAGACTTTGAAATAAAAATGTTTCCTTGCACGGTAACTGTTTTTATACAGCTTATCACAGCCAAGCTGACCCAGGTGAGTGCCAATATGCCCTCGAGTCCAGACAGCTCATCTGACTCATCCACTGGCTCTCCTGGTAACCACGGTAACCACTACAGTGATGGCCCCAACCCTGAGGTGGAGAGCTGTCTTCCGGGTGTGGTAAGTAAAGTGAATAGATTCTGCATAAGCTGCACATGCAGTTTCCATGTTCCATATATATTCCATATACTTGTACAGCACTAACAAGTGCTAGTTGATAGTTAATCAGACCCCTCTAAATATGATGCAGTAATGCAATTATGTGCTGCTCAGTATGTAAGCAGACGTACTGTAACACCCTCTGCTCTCTTTTAGATTATGTCGCTGCATCTGCGCTACATTTCCTTCCTGTGGCAAGTGGCCGACCTGGGGTGTAACCTTAACATGCCCCTGCTTAGAGATGGAGCTCGAGATCTCATGAAACTCATGCCCCCGGGTATTACACACACCTGTGCTCACAATATTACACACCTAGGTTGCTTGGTGATAATGTACTCCTATGCTAATGCACACAGACGGTGTTATTTTAAGTGGTCTTGTTTGTGCGGTTTCTTTGTCCTTAGATAACACTACAGTGGAGAATCTGAGAGCTGTTTGTCTGGACCATGCCAAGCTTGGTGAGAACAGCCTGAGTCCTTCTCTGGACTCACGCTTCTTTGGCCCCTCACCCTCACAAGTGCTCTACCTCATTGAGGTGAGTGTCACTGTGCCCTGCCTTGTTATACATTGTGTTCCCTTTTATCTATATACCCTTCATTATCAGATTTGCATAATGTATGCTGCTGTACATTGACCAGCAGTGGAACAACCCCAATGGCACCTGTAATTTTATAGTGTAATCTGTATTTAATAGGAATATTACACAGGAGTGAGTTTTGTTAGGGTTTTTTTTTTTTCCCAGCCCTCATTATGTTTTTAAAGAACTTTTTTTCCTCCACTAATAGGGCATGCAGTCACTGCCTATGGGGAGTTGACAAGCAAGGGAGAAAAATGAAATAAACATACATTGGATGAATATGATTTTTGCTGAGAATGTGTTTTTAAAAATGAGTTTGCTGAAGCTGCCATGCTGGTTGTTTCATCCAGATTAAACTTTCAGTCCCAACAATTGACAAAGGCTGTGGGGTGTGGCTTTTGAACCTGTTTGATTCTTGGATGTGGGGCGTGCTAGAAAAATGTAAGATTGATTTTTTTCTTGTGTGCGTTCCAGGTTGTGTATGCTTTGCTGATGCCAGCCAGTGCCACTCTGGGCGAGGATGCCAGCGACTTCCAGTATAATTTCTTGAAAAGCGGTGGTCTGCCCCTGGTTTTAAGCATGCTCACCAGAAACAACTTCCTCCCATCTGCTGACATGGAGACACGGCGTGGAGCTTACCTCAATGCGCTCAAGATCGCCAAGCTCCTCCTGACTGCAGTAGGCTTTGGACACGTGAAGGCTGTTGCTGAGGCCTGCCAGCCTAATGCAGAGGGAAATATTCCTGTCTCTCCGGTTAGGTCACACTCATGATGCACACATAGACAAACCTGTATTACTTGTTTGACACTAGCACATATGCTTGCCATACTCTTACGTGCCTGCTTCTTTCTCAACACCTCTCTGCAGATAAATCAGGCTACTCATGACCAGGCACTGGTCCTCCAGAGTGCCCTGCAAAACATCCCCAACCCTGCCTCAGAATGCATGCTACGAAATGTAGCCATTCGCTTGGCCCAGCAGATTTCTGATGAGGTAAATTTTAGTGAGATAAGTTAAAGGAACTGATTTCTTTAAATTGTTTTTTGTTTGGTTTTTTAGGGAGGTCACGGTATCTTACCTTTAAAAATAAAAAAATAAAATAAATAATTATTTTTTATGATAAAGGCAAATGTGTTTATAAGCATTAAAAGGGCTGCGATTTAAGGGCTGACATAAGTAGGTTGATATATAGTTATAATTATTATATGTTGATATGAAAAGCATAAAATATATTCAAGCAAACACTGGATGAGTAGACCCATTTGAGCTATTATGTCTGTAACAGTAGATTTTCTGGAACTGTTTTTTTCACTAGAATTTCTTCCAGGCATCGAAGTACATCCCGGACATTTGTGTGATCCGTGCTATACAGAAAATTGTGTGGGCATCAGGCTGTGGTACAGTGCAGCTTGTTTTCAGTTCCAATGAGGAAATCAGCAAAATCTATGAGAAGGTAAAAATGACTCTGAATGCTGATGTGTTTTGTTGACTGTGTTCCAGCAGCACTTTAAACTGTCTGCCATCAGGTGTTTGATGTATGAGGAAAGAATGCTAAAGCTTGATCAGCAAAAGTCTAAATCTATATGAGGTTTTGATCAGCCTGGTGACCTTTATCTGTCTTTGTTTTTGTAGACGAATGCAGCAAAGGAACCAGATGGAGAGGATGAGCAGGTGTGCTGTGAGGCCCTGGAGGTGATGACACTGTGTTTTGCCCTCATGCCCACAGCTCTGGACACACTCAGTAAAGAGAAGGCGTGGCAGACCTTCATCATAGACTTGCTGCTACACTGCCACAGCAAGTAAGGATACCAGTTTGCATTCTAGCCACCTTCTGAGGCATGAGATTTAAGCTTTGGGTGGGGGAGACATGATGCTGATTTTGAAATCTGTTTTCAACAGATCGGTGCGGCAAATGGCCCAGGAGCAGTTCTTCCTTATGGCAACTAGGTGCTGTATGGGCCATCGACCCCTTCTCTTTTTTATCACCCTCCTCTTTACTGTACTAGGGGTGAGTGGCTATATTTCTTTTGTATTTTAATACCATAACATCACTGCAGTCCACACAACAGAATCCTAACTTAATCCATGTCTGTTTCTAGAGTACGGCCAAAGAGCGAGCCAAGCATGCTGGGGACTACTTCACGTTGCTCAGACACTTATTAAACTATGCCTACAATAGCAACATCAACCTGCCAAACGCTGAGGTGCTGCTCAACAATGAGATTGACTGGCTGAAACGAATACGGGTAAAAGAGCCTTTTAATCATTGTTAATGATTTGTTTTAGCTGTGCAAAATGTGTAAGGAATCATAATATATGCTGTTGTTCAACTAGTTATTTAAGGCAGAAGTGAGGCTGTACTGTATGTTTTCATTTGCCAGGACGAAGTGAAGAGGACAGGGGAAACTGGAGTGGAGGAGACGATCTTGGAGGGCCACCTTGGAGTCACCAAAGAGCTGCTTGCCTTCCAAACCCCAGAGAAGAAGTATTACATCGGCTGCGAGAAGGGAGGAGCAAACCTCATTAAGGTGAAACACACATTCATGAAAACAGTGCTACTATAATGAGAATATGTCCATCCTGTATTTTTCTTGTTTCACATAACATCACTAAGAAACCATATCTTCTTCTTCTCCTTTTTTTCCTGCTTGATTTAGGAGCTGATTGATGACTTCATCTTCCCAGCATCTAATGTTTACCTGCAGTACATGAAGACTGGCGAGTTCCCCACAGAGCAGGCCATCCCAGTGTGCAGCACTCCTGCTTCCATCAATGCTGGTTTTGAGCTCCTCGTGGCGCTGGCTGTTGGCTGTGTCCGCAACTTGAAACAGATAGTTGACACTCTGACTGACATGTACTATTTAGGTATGGAGATTGCTTTGGCTTTAGAGATGACGCCGCCCAAGCAGCTTGTAAATTACAGTATACATGAGGGTGTTTTTACTTTGTTCTCCATCTAGGTTGTGAGACGCTGACAGAGTGGGAGTACTTGCCTCCAGTGGGGCCACGGCCCAACAAAGGATTTGTAGGTCTGAAGAACGCTGGGGCCACTTGTTACATGAACTCTGTCATTCAGCAGCTATACATGATCCCTCCTATCCGCAATGGCATCCTTGCCATTGAGGGCACGGGGACCGATGTGGATGATGACATGTCGGGGGATGAGAAGCAGGAGAATGAGGTACAGTGAGAGTTTGTGTTGCAAGAGATTTAGTCCCAGTTTTCATCCTTTATCAGCATCCAGTGACTGACAGACTGGCCAACTATAAGCATGGAGGTCATGTAGGTAGAGCTTGGAGCTGAGGGCAGCATAATTACAAGACCAAATAGCAAATCACTTCACACAGTGACTTTCCCTCCCAGTTGTCATTTAGCTGCTATGATTTGTTTTCCCAACTAAACAGCAGCAGTTAAAAACGATAAACAATTTTAGATTTAATGACACATGTGGATATCAATATTTCACCTGCGTATTTTGTTTCCACAGAGCAATGTAGATCCTCGTGATGAGGTGTTCAGCTATCATCACCAGTTTGATGACAAACCTTCCAGTAAGTCAGAAGACAGGAAAGAGTACAACATCGGGGTCCTGCGTCACCTGCAGGTCATCTTTGGCCACCTGGCTGCATCCAGACTGCAGTACTACGTCCCTAGGGGATTCTGGAAACAGTTCAGGTATTGCAAAGACTCATTTGTTTTGAGCATCAGCAGTTTGCCTAGTTACCTGTTCCTGAAGTCTAGCGGGCTCTTATACCAAATGTTCTCGTCCTTGCGAATGGGGGATTCCAGAAGTTATGTCAGATCTCCTGCCACAGGCGGCATTTTTGTGTTGTTTTCAGCCAGCCGTGGGTACCACAGCGGTTGAGTTGAAGACGCAGTCGATGATCATGTCCGTTTTTACCACAATGTCAATGCCACATCAATATAGAAGCTTAGTGTGTCCCAGATTATACAGTTATTCTGAAAAGAAAAAGATGTCGAAAGGGGGGAAAAAGAAACTTGTTGATTTCTTTGCTTCCAGCTTCAACGTCTTTTACTCCTACACCAGCGTCGAAGTTGATGTTGTATCTGAGTGCCTGTGCCCTCAGCACTGCTATAAATGCTTTCAGAGCTGTGGTGGTGTCAATGTTTGCTAGCAAGGCGACCAATGTAGCAACCATAATGTATCCGTGTCTTCCTGTTTTAGGTTATGGGGTGAGCCAGTTAACTTGAGGGAACAGCATGATGCACTGGAGTTTTTCAACTCTTTGGTGGACAGTTTAGACGAGGCTTTAAAAGCACTGGGCCACCCTGCCATGCTCAGTAAGGTGCTGGGAGGATCTTTTGCTGACCAGAAAATCTGTCAAGGATGCCCACACAGGTAAGTACACATACTTTGTGTTTGGTGACTGAATATGGGCAGCAGTTTAAGACACTGTATACTTAACCCACAAAAAATGTGTTGTCAGATATGAGTGTGAAGAGTCGTTCACAACACTCAATGTAGACATCAGAAACCATCAGAACCTGTTGGACTCAATGGAGCAGTATGTAAAAGGAGATCTGCTGGAAGGAGCAAACGCCTACCACTGTGAGAAGTGTAACAAAAAGGTGAGAAGTTGGTGTCCTTCTGTTTAGTATGTGATGCTTGTAACTAGGGGTGGGGGGAAAAATCGATACTGTGTAGTATCGTGATATTTTGTTTGCTAATAATGTATCGATACAGGGACAGCAGAAATCGATATCTTGTTACAAAAAAGGTTTTTGTGGACTGGAACTGCTCTGACTTCAGAGCATGTTAATCCTTTTTCTAAGCAAGAATCCTGACACTGTCCAAATGTGTTTAACTTTTTTTTTGGCAGCAATAAACATGACAGTTTACTTATTTTAATTTAAGACATGTTTTATTTTAATTAAGTTTAAAACTTTTTTATTTAATGTAAAATTATATTTTGTTTTAATTTACTTTCAAATTCTTCAGTTGCTGAAGGGGCTGCATAGTTTTCATATTGCATAGTTCAGAATAGCTATAATTGTACCAGATGGTTGCATTCAGTTAAGTTGGACTAGACTGTAATACAAACCGTTCAGTTTGTCAACAATAAAACTGACTGAAATGAGAGAAAGACTGAGTGTGAGACTTTGATATTAGATAAAATGAATATTGAAAACGTTTACCTTTATGTACAGAATCTGAATATCGCAAAATATTTAAAAAAATTGCAATAATATCGTATCGTGAGTTAAATATTGTGATAATATCATATTGTGAGTTAAATATTGTGATAGTATCGTGAGTTAAATATTGTGATAATATCATATTGTGAGTTAAATATTGTGATAGTATCGTGAGTTAAATATTGTGATAATATCATATCGTGGGATGTATGGTGATTCCCACCTCTACTTGTAACTGCTCATGGGAAATTCACGCCAACTTTTACCATCATTTTCACACTGAATCTAAACAAACTTTGTTGTCCTCTGTTTAACTTCTCACCAGTTCCCTTTTCCTCACCTGTTTTTATGCTTTTTGCTTTAAAGGAGCCGTAGATAATCTGTGATGCTTGTTCTCCCTGTCAGGTGGACACAGTGAAACGTCTGCTGATCAAGAAGCTGCCTCCTGTCCTCGCTATCCAGCTGAAGCGCTTCGACTACGACTGGGAGAGGGAGTGTGCCATCAAGTTTAATGACTATTTTGAGTTCCCTAGGGAGCTCGACATGGAGCCGTACACGGTAGCAGGTGTGGCCAAGCTAGAAGGCGACGACGTAAATCCGGAAAACCAGGTTATCCAACAGAATGAGCCCTCTGAACCGACGCCACCAGGCAGCTCCAAGTATCGCCTGGTGGGAGTGCTGGTCCACTCAGGCCAGGCCAGTGGCGGACACTACTATTCGTATATAATCCAGAGGAATGGGGGTGATGGTGAGAAGAACCGCTGGTATAAATTTGATGATGGTGATGTGACTGAGTGCAAGATGGACGATGAGGAGGAAATGAAGAACCAGTGCTTTGGAGGGGAATACATGGGCGAGGTTTTTGATCATATGATGAAAAGGATGTCGTACAGGAGGCAGAAACGCTGGTGGAATGCCTACATCCTGTTCTACGAACGTATGGACTCAATGGACAAGGACAGCGAGCTTGTCAAATACATCTCGGACTTGAATATCTCCTCCACTAAGCCGCATCAGGTCAAGATGCCTGGTGTTATCGAGTGCAGCGTCCGCAAACAGAACGTCCAATTCATGCACAACCGAATGCAATACAGCCTGGAATATTTCCAGTTCATTAAGAAACTTCTGACCTGTAACAGTGTCTATTTAAACCCTCCTCCAGGTATGCATCAGTTTTGTGTGTGCGGGTAAATTCAGAGCTAACTCTTTGGATCCGAAAAAACGAATGACTCTTTTTAGCTAGAGTTTAGTTTAGTGCTAGTTTCTTTTTGCTTTATGTTTGCTCAGACCTTTTGAGACATGGTTCCAATACTGGAAACATTAACTGTAGCAGATGTTTACAAAGCCATCTGCTGCCAGATATTATGCTGGTAAATCATGGTTGCAAACACCAGCTAATATAGCTGTGTTTGATCATTTTATTAATCAAGGTCAGGTCCATGTAATCTGGAAAGCCTCTTAAGAGAGGGAGACCTGAACAAGATGGCAATGAAAACAGGCAATCGATAAAATGATACCAGCGAGAATAAAATAAACAATACTCAGATAAGACAGTCCAACCATCCACTCATGTTGACAGGTTGTATGAAAAATAATAGCATATATTTCATTACTGATGCACAGATTGTGTTGTTCCTCCAGTAATGGCCGTGCTCTTAAATTCCCCCTGAAACCTACTTTGATCTTTTTGATTAATTCCTCATTGTATCTGATCTGTGGGTTTCAAAGCTTCTCTCTTAAAGATACAGCTGCTGCCAAAAATATTTGTATCACTAATCTATGCCTAAAAAATATTATATGTATATATTATATCTCACTCAACTCAGTTATAAATAAAATTCTCATGGAGGGGAAAAAAAAATTGATGTTTAGTAGGTCAGCACAGACTGCTTAATACTGCACTACCTCTGTGTTAGGCATTACAAAGCTCTGATGCATTATTATTTGAACCAGAGCCCAGTGATGCCATAACCCCAAAAACACAGAATTTGTTCTGATCATAAGAAAATAAGAAAACAGTGTCAGTTTAGGTAGTTTCACATTTTATCTGAGCTTGCTCTGAGCCTTTAAGCTGCTGCTTCATTTTGTGAGCCGACAACTTCCCATCTGCTGTTTCATTATGTGCATTTCATGTTTCATCTAACTCCAAACAAAGGAAATGTCTGTTTGCTATTTACACACTCCAGTGGAGTTGCATATTTCACTTCCTTTGTGTGTTTCTTAGCCAGCTCTGTTGATGTGCAGTAGTTACTTTAAGGAGAAGTAGTTGTGTGAAGCCTTAGTTGCATGTTTAAGCATTGAAGAATTAGCTGCAGTTACATGGAATATTTTCTTTGTTTTGGTAACCGCTACTCTTTCTTTTAGGACAAGACCACCTTTTGCCAGAGGCAGAGGAGATTGCTATGATAAGTGCTCAGCTGGCTGCTAGGTTTCTCTTCAGCACAGGTTTTCACACCAAGAAAGTAGTACGGGGTCCTGCCAGTGACTGGTGAGCCTTGCTGTTTCTTTTTTCCTTTTTTTTTCCCCCTCAAGTGTTCCTGCCCTTGTTTACACATGTTTATCTTGTTTTCCCCTCTAGGTATGATGCCCTTTGCATCCTGCTGAGACACAGTAAGAATGTACGCTACTGGTTTGCACACAACGTTCTGTTTGCTTATCCTAACCGGTTCTCTGAGTACCTGCTTGAGTGCCCGAGCGCTGAGGTCCGTGGGGCATTTGCCAAGCTCATTGTCTTCATCGCTCACTTCTCCCTGCAAGATGGCCCCTGCCCCTCCCCCACTGCCTCGCCTGGACCCTCAGCTCAGGTTGGTGCCAGGCTTACATCTGGGCACTGGAAAAAGGACTTTAATTCGCTCTGTCTGGCCTCACATGTTAACACGATGCCTTTGATGGACTCCAACTGATTTCATGTTTGTGTTTTAGGGCTGTGATAACCTCAGTCTAAGTGACCACTTATTGAGAGCTGTCCTCAACCTGCTCAGACGAGAAGTTTCTGAGCACGGCCGTCATCTGCAGCAGTACTTCAACCTCTTTGTCATGTACGCCAATCTGGGTAAGGAGCGCACAGAGATTGTTAAGCTTTTATGTACATTTGTTCCTCAATGAATTCTACAAAATTTTATGTAAATTATAATTCAGTTCTTTAATAATTAAAGTTATTTGGTGCTTGGAATGCTTTTACTTTCTTCTGACCTGTCATTACTCCTGCCACATGCAGGCCTGGCTGAAAAGACGCAACTGCTGAAGCTGAATGTTCCTGCCACGTTCATGTTGGTCGCTCTGGACGAGGGGCCTGGCCCTCCAATTAAGTATCAGTATGCTGAACTGGGCAAGCTCTACACTGTCGTCTCTCAGCTGGTTCGCTGTTGTGATGTCTCTTCACGCATGCAGTCCTCCATCAATGGTGAGTTGTTGGGGTTCCCCCCCCCCCCCCCCTTCTCCTTTTAGGCACAAGTTGTATGAGCTCAGTTAAAGTGAACAAGTGATTGTGTGAAAAGGGTTAGTGAGAGCCCAGTGAGGATTTTCATCCTTGCTCAGGATCTAGTGACTGACAAACAGCCACTCTGAGCCTCTGTGCTGTGTAGGCACAGCTTGGAGCTGAGGGCTCTCAAAGATGATGAATGAGGGACTTTGCTAATATCCGCCTGCATTTGTAGGATAGTCCATCTTAACTTTTGTTTTGTATTTCCTGCAGGTAATCCCCCTCTTCCTAACCCATATGGGGACACCAACCTGACGGCTCCAGTGATGCCTGTGCAGCAGCTGGTGGCAGAGATCCTGTTTGTGAGGACGAGCTACGTGAAGAAGATCATTGAGGACTGCAGCAACTCTGAAGAGACAGTGAAGCTGCTTCGCTTCAGCTGTTGGGAGAACCCTCAGTTCTCCTCCACTGTGCTCAGTGAGCTGCTCTGGCAGGTAAACATCTAATGCTTCTTCAGAGCAACATGATATTCAGAACTCCATAGGTTTCTTACTTATAAACGTCTACAAGTGCTTGTAATTAGACTGTACACATTGTCTGCAGGTGGCATACTCGTACACCTATGAGCTGAGGCCTTACCTGGACTTGCTGCTACAAATCCTGCTCATCGAGGACTCCTGGCAAACACACAGGTCAGACTTGATTGCTGAGTGCAGAAAGTTACAATTTTTAAACTTGAACGTGGTTTTAAATTTCTCCTTTGCTTCTTTTTGTGTGTGTAGGATTCACAATGCGCTGAAGGGCATTCCCGATGACAGAGATGGGCTTTTTGACACCATCCAGCGCTCCAAGAACCACTATCAGAAACGAGCTTATCAGTGCATTAAGTGCATGGTGGCCCTTTTCAGCAACTGCTCTGTGGCTTACCAGATCTTACAGGTAAACAGGCTGTCTCTCTTTAACTAATGCAGACCAAAGTAAGCACTAAGTAACATAACAACAAGAAAGAGGTATATTGATGTGCTTTGGCATGTGAAAAGACTGGAAGCTTTAAAACATTTAAACGTTTGTTACATTTCTGTGCTTGTCTGTACAGAGTAACGGTGACCTGAAGCGAAAGTGGACGTGGGCAGTGGAGTGGCTGGGCGATGAGCTGGAAAGGAGGCCATACACAGGAAATCCACAGTACACCTACAACAACTGGTCACCTCCTGTTCAGAGCAACGAGACCTCCAACGGATATTTCCTGGAGCGCTCTCACAGTGCACGTATGACACTGGCCAAGGCCTGTGAGCTCTGTCCCGAGGAGGTAATACCATTAACCTTGTACTGTACACACCCACAGATTCTCTTTAACACTATCTTGCAGTCTTAGGGAGAGGTAACAGAAAAAATATTGTAAGACTGAGGCTGAATGTGAATGTGTATCACATCACTTCAACACAAATAGCCCAAATGAATGGTCTAACATGACCAGCATTTAACATGTGGATATGTATGAGTACTAACACGGCGATTAATCGAATATTAAGCCGATCAGAAAATTTGTAATTTACCATTTTCTCTACCTCTTGTAGTTACGCACGAAATGTGTTGTGTATTTTTAGCTTTGTATCCTGATTTTTTTTTTAAACATACAGAGAGTAAATTATCTGGAATCTAAGTGCTCAGCTAAAAGAAACTGAGCTTGATTAAAGTACAGCTTACCATGTTTGACTCTGTGTTGTTTACATGGCTGCAGTTCACAATACACACAGATATGATTGTGTTGTTTTCACTTAAAATGCGTTACTTGTATATATTTTTTTATGAATGGAAAATCCAGTCAAATGACACACTTCTCCTGTAATATTCCATACACAGCTCAAGTGTACTCAGGGAAGCCCAGGGAAGGTCAGTATTCCAGGCACCACGACATAAAAGAAGGAAGTGAGACAAAACCTACCAAAAGAATCAGCAGAGAAACAACAGTTTTAGCTTCCATCACATTTAACACTAGTTTAAATCGAATTGCACAGCTTTGAGTTTCTTGTAGATTAGTCAGAGGCTTGAAACACTATGACGATGAGCCTTTTGCATGTATTTTCAATATAAATGTCATGTAAATAATTTAGGATGTGCAGTTAGAGTAAACTACTCCAATTTTGTACATGTCCACTCTGCGTAGGTAAAGCAGATTGTGAGCGTACATGATATTTTATTTAAAAAAATAAATAAATAAATCATTTCTTGGCTGTTCAAGTAAAAGGCAAGGTGTACTGGCCACTGGTGAGATATGAGATGCTATGTAGTGTAACTAAGCATGAGAAGTCATGTTACGCAGCTGCACACAGTGAACAGATCTTTGTTCTCTTCCTGTCCTGTTGCCCAGTCTCAGCAGGCACTGACATAGCCAGTCTTCAATCTCAGTCTAGTGCTCTTTTGCCAGTTTTTGCTTCCTCCCCAACTTGCAGTGTGGTACGGCCAGCCACCTGCATCTCCTAGCCTCAGCTGTACTTGAGCATTCAATGCTAGTTACAGTATTTTAACTGTTAAGCCGTTGTGCTTTTTTAGCCGCTGTTTTGCAGATTTGTACATTTCTAGATCTCAAAGGTTGCACATTACTCTTAAAGGCGTAAGCAGCCCCTAATGTGAAGCTGTCAGTTTTGTTATTTGGATCAAATCAAAAGCCAGAACTTATCATATTCATAGTATTAAGTTTTAATCTGTGACAAAATAATGAACAAAAGCTAAATTGAAAAGTTTATAAACTCGTGATGTTTCAGATAGCTTTCAGGTCCTGTCCGTTACATCATGTTGTAATGTTGATGTGTACTTGACCTTGCCTCAGAGATAAGACTGTAAAACGATGAGGCTGATGTTATTCGATATAGCATGATAAAAGTACAAATGCCAATGAGCCTTGTCCTTTAAAAACGACGCACTGAAATTGCCTCCACAGTAGAGGTTCATGTGCACCTTCTGTTAGCTCCATTTTTTCATGCTCTCAGCTGTAGACGCCACCCACACACATAATTCAATCTCCTAAACCTTATTTACTTGACAACACAGTAGGAAGTTTGACTTTCCCACACAAGCTACTCTCTGATGTCAGACTATTATACTTTGTTCAAATAGATGAGCACATTTCCAGTTTTTGTCTTGATATGTGATTACAAACATATATTCATCTCTTTTATTCTAGGAGCCAGATGAACAGGAAGCACCCGATGATCAGGACTCCTCCCCACCTGAGGATACGTCTCTGTACCCACATTCTCCCGGAACAACCCAGTTTCAGCAGGTAGTGTCTCAGAGGACAGCTTACTGCCCATTCCCATCAAAGGATGTTCTATCTTTCTAAATCATAACATGTGAGGAAAAGAACTTGCAATAGAAAGCAGCCTAAGCTTTTAGCAGCATAACTAAGAGAGTATCCAGCTCTTTACTAAAGAAAAAAGGATAATCTTACAGTACAGTTCAAGTATTTGTCTCCCATACTCAAACTGGGAGCTCGGTCCACAGCAGAGGGGCCTGCTAGCTGAACATGGGGTTTCTGAACTTTGGTGTGTGAGAGGAAAGACTTTAAGATGAATTCTGGATTTAACAGGGACACAGAAATATGACATCTCCTAGTTTCTGTTTGCCAACAACTTTTGCTTAACTGGAAACTTTTCAGGGAGGGGTTACGACACCTGATTTTACAAAAATAAATAAATAAATCCATCCCAGAAGTGCGGAGCTTGTGAAGTGTTTTTTCAGTGTCACTCTGAGACAGGATGTTCTCGAGTTTTCATATTGCACAGGTAAAAGAACGCAGTCTTAGACAGTGGTTTCCATCCCCGTAGCGAGTCTTGTATTATCTGTTAATGATGCTGGTAACCATGGTGAAAAGTGTTTTTTCCTGAGTATTATTTCGTGCCCAAGCACTCACACAATCAGTGACTCAGGTTTGTCAGTTTGTGATAATGCTGTACTGCAGACAACTTTGTGTCCTTCCCCGAGTACAAACTGTACTTGAGTTCATCCCTTTACACTGATTTTGGCACGTTTTGTCTGTGTATTCAGTAATTTACCACACCAGGCTCATTTCTTTCATCAGAAACACTTCATCCGTCTTTGAGGTCAAGTGCAAGTAAAATGTAGACAGGAAGCGGCATGTGGCTTCACCTTGAGTGACTCTGTGGCTGTCAGGGCATTTATCCCTACTGAAGACATACATTACTAGTCATAGATGGGGATTTTTTTTAAATTTTTTTATAGGTTCTGCTTCGTGAAAGGCAGGGTAATTTCCTGTTTAGTGCATTTACAGCAAGCAAACACGGACTAAAAACAATCTGTGGTGCACATGTTGACTGTAGTGAAGAAATGTGGCTCTGATGTTTTTACTGATTCAGCAGCAGAGGTGAGGTCTGTCAGTTTAGATTAGTTTGGAGTTATTGGCCCCAGCAGCGTTGCACGTGCATAAAACACGTGGCTGTGGATGCAATTAAAGCATGTCATGTTTTCATTTGAGTGCATTTCTTATATGATGTGCTGATTTTTCTCCACGCTCTCCCCCCGAACAGAACAACCACCCTCACGGGCAGCCGTACACCGGGCCTGCTGCTCAGCACATGAACAACCCCCAGCGCCCCGGTCCGGCCTCCGCTCCGACTCCAGCCCCGACCCAGACTTCCGCCCCCGCCCCTGCCCCCGGTACCACTCCAGGAACAGGCCCGCGAGCACAAGAGAACTGGGAGGGCACAGAGGAGGTCGCTCCCGCCCCCACCTCCACCCCAGCGCCCGCCCCGCCTAAGGAGTAACCTCCCCCTCCCTTCCTCTGCTGTGCCTCGAGCCTCCATCGTCCCACTCTCTCCTCTTGCCGGGTCCCACCTTTCTCTTTCTCTCTCTCTGGCCCCAGGGCAGGGTAGAGCCTGGCCACTTCTCTCTCCACTGTCCCCACTCCCCCCGACAGCCTGCGGGAGACGCTCTCCCCTGACCTGAGGCCGCCTGACTGTGTGACAGGGGCCCGTTCTCGGCTGCAGAGGCGAGGGAGTGGACAAGAGTTCTAATAACGAAAAAAACAAATTTACCTGGAGCTGACGATGCTGATGCGCTTGTCTACACGACGAAAAGGTGTACATAGTATGTTAATGTTTTTGACTGTTCAGATTCCCCAGTAGCATAACTCTGTGTGGTTTGCTGTTGGGAGATGTTGCAGATGTTATGAAAAACAAAATGGATATTATAAATAATAAAAATTCCCCCCCAGAAAAAAAAACTGTAAGAAGACAACAACTCCTTTGTTTTATCACCCATGCTCAGCAGTAAAACTTTGTTCTGCCATCGGACGGTTTCTGGTCATTCACCTGTAGAAGGACGCATTGTTATCATCATAATTATATTCTTCTTAAGCTCCTTGGCAACCTTACGACCCACGCCAAATCAACCCCCGAGCTGTGGTTGGGTTTTACTGCGAGACGTGGAATGGTTGGGTGGACTTTAATGGTGTTTGGTTGATGTGAAACAGCATTGATGCAACATTGCTCTGAAACTCATTGCCTTTCTCTCACTTTTGTCTTTTTTTTTCTTTTTTTCTTTTTTTTTTTGGTTCTGGTAATTAATTCAATCCTTTCTGAAGCTCTAGTTAATATGCTGTAACATTTAGCATGGCTTCTCACCAGAATAGTGTAGCCCATGGGAAGACTTGTGATCATAACAACCTAAAAGCTGTTCTTAATCCACATCTCCAGAGGGGTGTTGTTTCCCTTTAGGTTGTCTTTTTTTTCTACTCATCTACCCTGTCTACAAAGAGGGCGATACTTTTTTTGTTTTTTTGGAACCAATGTATGAATAAGTGGCTTTTCAATTGCACATTATAATCCTCCAACTTCACATTTGGCAGTCAGTTTCGGTGGGTTAGACAACTTTAGCTTTCATCTATAGGAAAATGAACACATATGCAACAGAACTGCTGTACTGGGCTTTCTGGTGTATAATAGACTGTGTGGTTTGCTTCTGTCTCTTCAATAGAGCCTAGTCGTAGACAGACTTTGTTGCCCATCGGCCTCCTTTCTGCCGTGGAGCTGGTCAGGTTTGGCATCTGGCTGCGGTTTGGGATGATGTGACTGATCCTGAGCAGCAGCGAGCACCCACCCCACCTAACCCCACCCATCCCCACCTTTGAGAGTAGGTCCCACAGCAGGGTTTTACCGTAAGAATAGCGGCTGGTTAGTCATGTTGCAACTTGAGCTAACTTGTGATTATGTAGGAGTAAAGGTAAACATCAGTAAATACTGTATTTAATTGGTAACTTGAATGCGTGTAATTTTCTTTTTTTTTATTCATTTTTTTTCTTTTATTTTGTCAAAAACATACCAAATACTCCTGCAAATGAAAATATTCTGCCCACCGTATTATATTTAAATATTTTGCTCTTATTTTATAGAATTTATTTTGTTGTATTTCACTAAAAAAATAGAATTTGATTTAAGAGGAACATTTTTGTCCTTGTGTTATTTTTAAAGAAGATATTTGACTGTACAGAGTTCTGCGCCCTGTTTTTTGCCGACTTTTGTTTTGGCCATGGTGTGACGTTGAATTCTGGAGCTACAGTCGCGATGTGGACTTTCACTTTGTGAGGTTTTTTGTGCACAGAAATATAACAAAAAAAAAAAAGCATTGCGCCCTTAGCAAATAAAGAACATGGAATCTTGCCTGCGTGTCATTTTTAAGCGTTGGACAGTTCAGAAGATACTTGACTTGTTTTCGATTCTGCATGAACTGTTCTGTTGAGCGATTGGTTAATTGATAAATGTACATCAATTTGTCCCTGGACGGGTCTCCACTAAATGGAATCCACCACTAATAAATTACAGCTGTGGTGCTCCTGCTTTGATGGCCAAAACCTGACTGCTGTGAAAATGTCTCAAATCTCTGTCTATCAGAGACACTCACACTCATTTCCTGAACTGCACATCCTCAATTCCTCCCCTTCCCCTTTGGTACCTCCCACCGAAGATGCGAGGTAGCAGCCATGTAGTAAAATGAGACTTTTTTTCCCTTTTACAATGTCAATTAAATATGTTTGACTAAAAACTAAACTGTTTAACAAAACTTAATAAAAAAAGACTAGCTCTTCAAACAACTGCCACAAACAACTTGTGTGTGCAGTGTGACTTTTACTGAATCTGTGCCTTAATAAAGGCCCAACTTCAAGGGAGTCATACTTTGAAAAGCACATAGTATTTGTTGAAAGTGTGAATCTTACATAGTGGCCACAAGAGCAAAATAATTAAGTCTCTTTAACAAACTCTTGCCAATCACGTGGCTGTTTCGCCTCCATCAAGTCTCCAGTCTGTTTTCCACGTACCCTTCACTATTACTGATTTCTGGGTCACACTCAGAAGGCTGAGAGCAGGGATGAATTACTAAGGTCAGGCTATTTTATTGCTTATATACTTCAATGCATTGAAAGTTCAATCACCTGCCCAATAAGATGCCCTCTAGTGTTTAGAAGTGGTCACTACACTAAAGCAGCTAAAATTGATTTTGTTTTCCAAAAAACCCCAAAGAACTTTTGAAATCTTTCAGATAAGGGAAACACTCCGACCCTCGCTCCTCAAAGACCATAACCTAAAAACAAAGATTAAGACAAAGGGATTTGGTATAACAAGTTATTCCTGTCACCAAACAGTAAAATAATAACTGGTGACCTCAGTGTGATTTGTTTTCCCCCAGTAAATCTGACTAAATCTTTAAAACCTGATGCAAATTGTTTCAAATTAAAAACTAATTAGCCTTAACAGGGTTAAAAAAACATCTGAGTATTTTTTTAAATTGTGTTAAAGCTTTGCTGGTGTAACAGCTGAAACACCTGCTCCTGATTATCACAACTCAGGAAGAACCCCCCCCCACTATATTCCTTTTTTTTTAAACTCCCCAAAGTTTGTGCATGTTGAAAGCTTGTTGAGCAAAGTCAACACTGTCAAATTTAACTTCAGATTATAATATCACAGCTTCACCTTTAAAATTCTGCAACTACTCAGTTTCACACAAGGAAAACCTGCTCATCTAACCACCTCACTGAAATGGGGTTCATTGTTTTGTATGTGGTGTGGACTCCGGAATGACTTCAGCCAATCAAATGTTTTGGAACAGGTTTTTATTATCAACACGGTCAGATTTAGTTCTCCTTCTCCTGGACGGTCTTTGTTCCGCGCAGTCTGCCTGTACGACGGGCAGCAATAAGACCGACCTTGCGACCAGCAGGTGCATCCCTCCTGATTGTTGAGGGTTTGCCGATGTGCTGATGGTTACCACCACCGAAGGGATGCTCAACAGGCTGCAGGAGAGGGGGGGGAGAAGCATCTTTAGTATGAGGACTTTCAAAAGGGAATCCATCCTCTACTCTTTTCTTCCTCACTGACTAATTTAACAGCAAGCACACAACCAGGTATTGTGATAAACATCCTTTCACCAGCCTCTTAGCTCTGAGAATCAGAACCAACAGGCCTTTATTTCATATGTTCAATAAAGATTGTTTTCTTTGTGACCAGAAAGGCTCAAACATGGACTTTCTTCATGTGGTTGGTGCTCTGACAACACAGGCAGCACCATCTAAAACCTCAAAGCAGGTTGTTCCTCTAAACGTTTTGAGATTCGCCCGCCCACAGACTCATTGCAGTGTGTGTGAGTTCTGCAGACTCTTCTGGAAACCCATTAGGGTAACTGTAATACCGAGTGATTAGCTATTATCTTCACCACCTCTGAGAATAGGCAATCATCTGCATCAGTGCTGAGACTTTTTATGGGGCTCCATAGTAAACTTTTCTAAAGATTCAATGCCCAAAATAACACAATCTGATTATCTGCCTACATGACATGTCTTTCAGTTCAATGCATAAATACATGCATCTGTCTGCTGCTCTGCCTGCAGTCCTGTATGTGTTTCTAATCGCAGCACAGTGCCGGTACGCTCATGTTCACTTACGTTCATAGCCACACCACGGACACGTGGCCAGCAGTTCCTCTTGGCCTTGTACTTGTGGTAGGCACGACCGGCCTTCAGGATGGGCTTGTCAATACGTCCACCTCCAGCAACGACACCTTCACCACAGAAGGAGGGCAGACACGTTTAAACGCTTTCCTCAGTCCAAAGACTAGATCAAATGCGCGGCTGTTTCGTTACGCTTTCTTACCAACGACGGCTCTGTTGGCAGAGGCAATGACCTTCTTGGCGCCTGAGGGCAGCTTGACTCTGGACTTCTTGGTCTCGGGGTTGTGGGAGATGACTGTGGCGTAGTTTCCTGAAGCACGGGCCAGCTTGCCTCTGTCACCGGGCTTCTCCTCAAGGCAGCAGATGATGGTTCCCTCAGGCATTGTGCCAACGGGCAAGACATTACCAATGTTCAGCTGAGCTGTGGGACAAGGGATGAGAGGACAAGCTTCAAACTTCCATCTGACAATCTGAAAACAGTGTCACCTAAGCAACAGCTCTGTTCGCGTTTCATTGGAGGCTGACTGAAGACAGGTAATCAAAAAATGTAACAGAAACACGAGGCAGCAGATAAGCAGGTGCTGCACAGCACAAAAGCAAATAATCGCCCTCTGATTACACCCTAGGATTCTTCTGCTATTTTCACGGATGCTCATCTTTGCTTAATGAGCTAAATAAGACAATAGTTCAATTAGAACCAACACTGAGACTGAAAATTATTATTAAAACATCTTGTGGTTCATTCAGATAACTTTATCCATCTTCTCCATCAAGGACCACCAATGGAACAGATTTATTTTTAGACCAGAAAATATTTAACCATGCAGATGAAAGCTCAAACATTACACACTTCATGGTTAAAATTGCTGTTATCATGTTTGTCATTTAACAACCACAACTTAAAAGTCTCAGGGGAAAACAGAGATCCCCCTGAAGTGGGCAGTGTGGCTGAGGACAGCTGAAGTCCTGACCTATATATCAGAATAGAGCTGCTGGTTCCAACCCCATAACAAGTACAGGAGGGCAACTGTCGCCATCTTCTACTACCAAACACATGGTACTGGGTGCTTCTTCTGTCCCCACAAAGCACAAGTGTGGACCACAGCCCCAAAACTACAGATACCAAGTTTAAAAAAAAAAGTGTGTAAATGCCTTCAAACTGTTGAGTTTCTGTCAGCAGATATTAAAATAAAAAACATCACGGCAGTCCCAAACAGCTGACTCTCTGCACAACAGCACCATTATCAATGAAGGAAATGCTGATTTTTATTCATGTAGAAGGAAATACAAATAAAAGTAATCAAGTAGTGTAATTACACTTTGACTAAAGCTAAAAAACAACTTTAACAGCTACATCCTGCAAGGACTTTAAGACTTATGAGTGAAAACACAGAGAGTGAAGTTGAGATCTCAAGTGTGTCCAGCACTAACCCAAACTATGAAAGAGCAGAAAACATTCAGGCAGCTTCTTGTCGAGTTGCTCTGTATGTTGCATATTCTATCAGCTCCTATATCATATATGATCATTACTCCTGTGACTAACTTTATGACAGGAAAACATTAAATCATATCATTACATGGCTCCCTGGAACTACTGCCACCTCTGAAGCCACTCAATCTTAACAGGAACTTTAAAAGAGAGTCTGAGTGAGACAGAGGTCCAAAATTCCTTCTCAAGCTTGATTTAGACTTCTGTGGGAAATCTATGTCATAACTTGCACAGTAACCGGAAACTACTTTCATCCGTACACCTCAACCTTCCACGCCATTCAAGTCATCTTTTTATGTGTCGACCTGATGTTTAGTTACATTTCTCAGGAGATGGATGCCAGATTATGTAGCAGGTTGTGGCGTAAGGTTAAAATGGGGATCCAGCTATGGTGTAAGATCGGACGCAGAAATATAATTCATGCATTAGCGTCACGTTGTGGAAAGATCCATGGCAACAGATGAAAATCTAAGAGCAGCTCATACACCCTTGCTCAGCGTCTTACCCTTCTTGCCACAGTAGATGAACTGTCCGGTGTGGATGCCCTCGGCAGCAATGAAGAGCTCCGTCCTCTTCTTGAACCGGTATGGGTCACGGAAGGCCACTTTGGCCAGGGGGGCACCACGGCCAGGGTCGTGGATAATGTCCTGCAAGGGGAAACCAGCAGGAAAGACATTACAAATCTGTCCACCCTCACCACTGCCCAAAACAGCTCAGATTTATCATCAAATTACCTTCACAATCCCCTTGATGTAACCATGGCGTTCAGCGAAGTCAATGTGACGGAGTTTAGCAGCACCTTTCCTGTGCTTGACGTGGGCTTTAAACACAGAGCCCGCACCTTTTCTCTGTCCCCTGATTACACGTCCCATCGTGTACTGAAAAACAGAGCATTTAATGAAAAAAAAAAGTTACATTCTAGTGTCTTGTTTAATACAGGATAAAATTAAATCCAGCATCTCCATCAAACAGGTCAAAACAGAGAGAAACATGTGGCTACCCCTCTAAGCAGACCTGTGTAGTAATTACTAAAGCTAAACCTCATTGAATGGATCCAACCTTAACTTATGATACATAAAAACACTTTAAAGCAAACATTTAACCAGTAGCAAGTTAAAGAAAACGTTTCAAAGGCCTGAGTTTAAATGTGAGGATTTAATGAGTTCCACTGGTTTTTAAAAGCTTGAAACAGACACGTATCTGTCGGCTTGACATATGAAATGCTAACAGGGCTGCTACTAATGTAAAGTCACATTAAGTTTTCCTTTATGGGAACTTTAACTTAAAGCTTATGTATGTTTGTCGGTATAGTGGCTGAAACACTGCACAAAGCGAGTTTGGCTTCTCATATGCAGTAATACATCTCTCATAATGCTAGCTGTCGTTAGCCCGCCAAGCTAGCCTCCGTTAAGTCAATTTGTTAAAGTAACGGTTCAGGTTTAACACAAATTTCCTTTATTCCAACACTTACACGAGTATATACAAATTTAATTATTAGCAGCTTGCCAAATTTGCTCATATGAAAGGCTGCCGGCCTTTTAGCTACCAGCACACCGCTGTAAGTGCGCCATGTCGCCCAACAGGGACACACAAGCACGAAAAAAAACTTAAAATCAAAAGTCTGTCGTTAAAATGCTCGTTAGGTCTTAGTCTTATACACTTGTTCCGTATTTATAAATGTCTTTTTAAAGCGGATGGCCTAATTAAATCTGGATTTAGAACAGATTTTTAGGACGGGGATCAGAAGTAGACATCCTACCTAAACTCCGTTGACGGAAAGAGGAAGTGCAAAGGAAAAAGCCAAGGTTTTCTTCCGGAGAAATCACCGCGGGGGCCGACGGGAAATGTAGGCTTCGTCCTCGTTTTCTTAGTTTAACTCGGAAGTAAGCAGCGATTGTCGCAAATAGAAGAATCGCAGCACTGAGGTATTAAAACTCTATATGTGTTAAATGATGGGAGCACAATCTTAGCATAAATACAGAATAAATAAACCTAAACGCTACCTTTAAGCAATTTGGATTACAAACATTTTCACACATTGAATGATAGAAGATAGAAAAATAACAAAAAGAAACATTTTTGGGGGGCTATAAGGATGTTTATAGTAGCCTATAATGAGTTTCTTTCTAAATGTAGCTGAGCATTACACAAAAAAAGTATACAGGGATCTTTGAGTCTTTACTGAGGAGTATGATGACAGAAGAACAGCCCTCTTAAAAAAAAGAAAAAGAAAAAAAGAAAAAGAAAGACTGTGGGAATAAATGAACTCCAGGAGATGGCAGCAAAATAATGTCAGAGTGGTTTTTATGCTCAACCATGAAATAATTGCCTGAAATATTTTTGAAAATTAAAGCTTCTGACAATTTAAAAAACATATTAAATATGAATTTGCATATAAGCAAAGCTTGCTAAAGCAGAATCGTGACATTTGTGACATGTGAACTACTAAGCAGAATTTTTGGCCTGCGTTAAATGATGTTGGTAATTATGTTTTAGGGATATTATCAGTACTTTTAGTGTGAAATGTGCTTGCACTGTCATTCTAGTGATGTTTGGTAAAGTCATCCCAGTTCTAAAAGATCATGTGGCCCCTGAAGTAATGCCACTGGACTCTGGGATTCTGTTATTTTGTCCTCTAGCTTCACCATTGAAAGTCAGCAGGGTGGTATTAGTGCATTAGCGCATACCTCCGGACAGCTGAAATCGAGATGCACTAACTCTTAATGGGAAAATTAGCAGGAAGTGTAAATTTAGTGCAAAAGTCAAAATTCACCTCAAGTCCCCTGTGATTTTTCTCACCACAGAAGATGATGTGAGAGCAACAGTTGGCTCCCCTTCTGAGATCCGAGTGTCCCGCTGGTGGAACCAATCCACTGTGATTAATGGGGGCATGCACACACCCACAGAGCTGACAGTGTCCATGATAAATAGGTGGTTCACTTATTGTGATGCTGCATTGTTTTATAAAGTCCCACAGGCTTAACATGAATAAATGCTGCACACATGCACACAGGTTTTACACGTTACTGTGTTTTTGTTTCTTCTGAGGACACAGGAGTCATCCTAATTAAGATCCTCCAAATGACCCTGCAGATGTTTGTTTAATACACTGCAGTCTCAGATCTTCATGTCTTTACCAGTCACATCCGTGTTTCATTGTTTCTGTTCACTGTTTAATGCATTGAAATAAAGCAGTCACTTTAAATTGTTGTAACAAAAGCGAGAAGCGAGTTCATACAAGCTCAGAAACAAAGCATTCCTTTCTGTATTATTGTGTTACCTGGATGCTAAAGTGAGAAAGATGATGAAAGAATATTTATCATCACTGGTAAGAAACTCCAGGCAGCACAGCAACACGGTGATTAGCACCGTCTCAAAGCAAGAACAGTTCAATTCAACCACCTGGCTGGAGCCACGCAACCCTGACAACAATAAGAAAAAGGTAAGAAAAATATCATTCAATCACACTTCTCATGGCTTCATCTACAGTAAGAGGGTTGCAAGGTTACCTTGCTTGAGGCTTCTGCTAATAAAATCTGTATCTATGTGTGTCACTAAAAGATAAAACCTATCCTTATTTTATTATATTTATATATACTAACAAATTCCCAAGCTATGTGTGGGAGGCAGGGAAAGTACATACATACATATGATCATTACAGTATGATGCTATGATACATTATATTGTGACACTCCAGTCTAACCTGACATTCGTCAACTGCTGAACTGAACTGTCAAATATAGATACACAAATATATACGATTGTGGTATTTGTACAAAATACGCCATATAGATGTTGCCACTCACGGTAACTGTTTGTGCAAGAATGGTTCACCAATCATAAGGATACATACACCAAGGTTTTTACTTGATGTGTCTTAATCAGAATCAGAATTTGACTTATCCCTAAGTTTGTACACAAATGAGGAATTTGTCCTGATGTCATTGTGCAAAAACCTGTGATACAGAAATGAAATATATCATATAATATAGGCATTGGTACAAAAACATTGATGTAATAACAAATGATGAAAATCCATGCTTAGTACTTATAGATGCTAGAATAGAAATTAAGAAAATATAAAAAATCTTTAAAAAATAAAAATAAAAAGACAGAGGGAAAAATTCTAACTGTTGGTAGAAAAGGATGTTCCCTGACCGGGAATCGAACCCGGGCCGCGGCGGTGAGAGCGCCGAATCCTAACCACTAGACCACCAGGGACCTGCGACAAATTCCGCAACCTCTACAATCAGAATTTAATACACCTGACCGCCAGATGGCGTTGTTGAGCTTGGTGGCAATCCAAACGCAGAAGTTTTTCCATGAACTTTAAAACTGTCAAAATATTCATCGTTTGATCCGCAGCAGTGGAGGAACAGCGGTGAACACCAGAACTGCCTGTTCAGCATTCAGCAGCACACAGGATCAACACCACAGAGACAAAAGAATTAAGCTAAAGAGTGAGTGCGGACTCGTAATCATCTGGTGGACGCAGATGTCTGAGCTTTATGAGGTGGTAATGTTGTGTTTAAACCTTTTTACTTCTCTACTCTAAATGCTACAGATTTAAAGGCTGCTACATTTTTTAGGTGGAAAGAGTGGAAGTAGAAAGAAGCCCTGCCCATTAAATAAAAGAAAGAACCTGTGGTTTTGCATTTAAAACCCAACTTTTCACATACCTGCTGATCTTCACTGCTCCTCATTGGTATCTAATTAATACACTCTACATTATACTCTCATCTGCCACTTTATTGGGTACACCCTTTCAACTGCTTGTTTTTTTTGACTATCTAACTAGCCAATCACACGGCAGCAGCTCACGTGGTCAAGACTACCTGCTGAAGTTCAAGCCGAGCATCAACAGGCGAAAAACTATGATTTAAGTGACTTTGAATTTGGTTGTTGGTGTCAGACGGGCTGGTATGAATATTTCAGAAAATGCTGATCTACTGGGTTTTTCGTCACAACTATCTATGGGGTTAGAGACAATGGTATGACAAAGAGAAAATATCCAGAGGTCAGCGGTCAGAGGAGAATGGCCAGACTGCATTGACCTGTTAGGAATGTAATAGTAGCTAAGATAACGACTCATTGCAACCAAGGTATGCAGAAGTCAAACCTTGAAGCAGAAGACCACACTTGGTGCTTCTCTTATCAGCTAAGAACAGGCAACCGAGGCTACAATTCACGCAAGACCACAAACTGGACAAGAAAAGATTGTAAAAACGCTGCAAGTTTAATGTGCCTCGATTTCTGCAGTCACATTTGGATGGTATGGTCAGAGATTGGGATGAACAACATAAAAGTATGGATCTATTCTGCTCAGTAGGATGGTGTGGGGGATATTTTCTTGGCACACTTTGGGCCCTTCAGTAATAACTGATAATCATTTAAACCTCACAGCTTACCTGAGAATTGCTGCTGACCATTTCACCCCCTTTATGACCACAGTGTACCCATGTCAAAGCACAAATCAGCTCATACTTGTTTCCTGAACACGACGATAGCTTCACGGTACTCAAATGGCCTCCACAGTCATCACATCTCAATCCAGTCGAGCACCTCTGGGATGTGCTGGAACAGGAGATTGACATCAGGGAATCTCCCATAATGCTATGTGTGTGTGGACCCAAATCTCCAAGGGATGTTTCCAGCACCTTGCTGAGTCTATGCCATGAAGAAGGCAGCTAAGACAGTTCTGAAGGCAAAAGTAGGGAAAAGTAAGGTGTGCTTAATAAACTGTCCGTGACTGTAGTTGATCCTTGTAGCATGTTGTTCGCTAATGAAAATGAACTGCTTCCTCATAAAAAGCAAGGTTCAGGACATCCGAAACGGAGGGAGCGGCTGCGGGTACGAGGAGGAGGAGGTGACCTCTGACTTCTGACCTCCCAGTGGTGGAATAACCTTCGGCCTCTGTATGAAGGAAAATGCACACAGCTGCAGATGTGACAACAGAGCTCCATTCTGCTGTCCAACAACTAAACACTGCACTGCCTCGGCGTGCGTGTGTGTATATTAGCCTCTTCATCATTAATACAGTTAGCTTTGTCAGATCTGGGACAAAACAGAACAATAGAGCTAAAACCCCAATAACATACATAGACTCTTCTGTATATTCTACTGTTTGCTGTCCTGTTTCTCTCCAATTTAATCAGAAAATGTCCAGCAGTGGTTCTCCTCCTCCACTGCAGCTGCACAGTTATGCGTCCCTGTATACTGCTGCACACCAAGGAGGCTCCTATTGTCCTGTGGAGTTCATATCTGCTCACTCTGCGTATGGACGTTTGTGTGTATTTGTGCGTTGCTATACAATCAAACACATCCTCGGTCTCTCCCACAGTCTCCATGGGAACTACAGACAGGAAGTACAAATTTAAACTTTAATTAACTTTAAAACACACATGTGCATGCATACAAACACACACACATGGTTGTGATTCATATTTCAGGTCGGATGTCAGTGTTGCCACTGTTTCTTTGTAAATGCTCTGCAGTTTTGCAGAGGGTACTGAAATGTTTCTCAACCAGTAGATCAACAAATAATGAATAAAATATTAGAGGAATTTAGTGGAATCAGCTGCCCTTTAACTTAATAAAACTGGACGTGCACTACGACAGCGCAGACCTCTGCCAGTGTCAATATTTTGAATTTAATAATCCATTTCTCCCCCAAAAATAAACTAAACTGAACATTTTGGACTTCAAAGGTTAACATCAAATAACATATAACAATATTTCTTCTTAGAACTCTGTCACACATTGTTCTGTTTATGCTTGAGCTGTTGGTGGTCCCAATCACAGAAAAAACAGAAATCACAGCAGAAACATTGCCTGTATATAAAAGATGGAGGTAGTGACAGTCACGTCACCCACTGGTTTGTGAAGCTCTGTTCTGAAGCCTCGTGGTTATGATTTTGGAGCCAGAAGTGAGCATATTAAGATTTATGAACTAAGTTATAAACAGAACTGTGTATTTGAGGCCGATCACGTCACAGCGACGCAATGAAGGCTGTCCAAACTTGTAGACTCCTCCGAATGCAACTGACAAATGTGTCCTCCTTTTCCCCGAATTTGAAGGATGTGCCGGGTGTGTCCTTCGTGGCCCACCATATCCCAGAATTCATAGCGCGGACCAGCCAATTCCAGTTTTCAACAATGGCGGCCGCTACTAAGTTTTTAATATTACTCTTATTACTCTTTCTGGGTCACAAAATAGACTTTTAACATATTTTCAGGCGAGAATGTAGCTGTGTAAACTTCAAATATCTGCTTGGTTTATCAAGACATCGGATATTTGCAAAAGTGCTCCGATGTTGTCGGAGATGTCTGTTATCCACCAGCTCGATAGCTAGCCGGGAGCTCGAGGGTCACTAGAGCCGGCGAGAGCGGCAAACTCTCGGCACATCATTTTCAGATCACCGCGGTCTTTCGCTACTCAGGTTAAACGTAACATATAAATCACTTAGATAATCTAAAAATGTTATTGTTGGGCTTTTTTCAGTGTTTTATTTGTTCGTGAGTAAATCGGTTTGGCTGAGATTAAAGTTATTAGATTAGATAAAATAAAACTTTATTAATCCCCCGGGTGGGTTCCTCCTTGGTTTTCACACAGCTGACTAAACTTCAAACAGAAAACTGATTAAACAGAAGTGTGAGATGGTCGAGAATTTACACCAGTGTCCTGTTATATTCTAGATAGCAAGGAGCAGACAGCTGAGTTTATTAAACTCCACCGAGACAGCGGTGACGCAAATCTGAAGGCTAGACCGTCCAATTTCACAGCCGTTTACTTTCGGCCGACCCGACCTTCTGAGGACCCGACCCACGTAGACCACGAAGGCCGGGTCCTCAGGAGGATGCAGCCAATAAATTTGAACACGACTGTAGTTCTCCAGAGACCTGCTAATGAATTCATCATTTGATTCAGGTGTGTTGACCCAGGGTGATATCTAAAACCTGCAGGACAACGGCCCTTGAGGCCTGGAGTTGCCCATCCCTGCTTTAGACTGACTTACTTTTGGACCCGGCCTCAAGTGGCCTTTAGAGGAACTGCAGTTTTTGGTACATAATTGAATTTCCCAGCCTGCAGGTTGCTGTTTGAATAGGGAAAAAAGCTTGTTTCCAATAGAGCAGAGTTGAGTTTGAAACCGCCCTGGAACATTTCCTGTTTGCTAGTAAATCTAGCTTTCTCGCTACTTTCCAGTTTCCTCTCTGCTTTCCTATCAAAGTAAAGGTCTAAATAAGGTTTTTCATATCTTTCTTCTTCATGGTGTCACATCAGGAGACATGCTGGTGGGTGGCGCGGTTGTCTGACATGGCTTTTAATGAGCGGCTGGTGTGAGTGAATTATAAAATAAATTTTGGCATCCATCCTTCTTCCAATAAAAATGGGTAGTTTCATCATTTCCCCTTGCTTCATCGTTCTAACCTCGTGAAACAGTTTCTGCTTTAATAAAGGTTTCCTTAAAAAAGTTCTTTTGATTCCCAGCTCTGACAGTCTGCACGGGGGTGGACAGGTTGCTGAACCCCAAATTTACCTGATGTAACATGACAATAGACAAAACAAAAGTATGAATGTTTGTGAGAACTGATAGATGAGCTTTCAGGCTAAGTGTAGCTAAATAAACTAAAGGTCCACTGAAGCTGCCTTTAATGAAGTGAAACTCACAGTTTGGGACAGAGTGAAGTTCGAGGAATTCAGATAGTGATGCTGTCAGCATTCCACTGTGTGTGGGAACTCGTGCGCCCCAATGTCAGCCCCCATATTAGTAAAACTGTGTCTCTCTCTGTCTCTCTCATTCGCACAGTCTCTGTCTTTTTCTGGGTCTCTCGCCCCTGGACAGAACAGCTGCTTTGCTCCAGAGGCATTGTGGGTCTGGGTTGCTGTGGCGATGCCTCCAGTTATGGCAGATGTTCTATTTCCTTATGTCAATATCGCTACTGGCAACACCAAAGAAAATAATAACACAGTGGCCACGAAGCTAAAAAACAACAACACAATTTCATTAGGACAAACAGAGGATGTGTGTGTGTGGTGTGTGCCTTCCTCTCTGCTTGCTGCAGCATTTATACACGCTGACTTCACAAAGCTGTTTCAGAGTTTACCATGTGACGGCACTGACCTGACAGGAAGTGACCTCACTGCAGCTCCCGTCTCCGATTGGATTGGATTAATACTGAGGCTGTCCTCTTACAGGACATCCCATTCCCCCCATCCTGTCTCACTTCCTGTTTGTTTTGAGGGGGTTTAGCCGAGAAGACAAACAGCGTGATGGAGATTGTGCAAAGTGGTTACTATGGAGACTCTGTTCGCTCTCTCTCTCTCTCTCTCTCTCTGAGTGCAGCTGTCAGCTGGTTGAGAAGACTTCCTCCTTGTTTGGGAGAGATGAATGAACACTGGAGATATTGTCAAGAAAACAATCAAGTAAACATAACATTCAAAGGATAATTCTTGTTTATTTCAATTTACCTTATTTCCCATTAATGTGCCTGTCAATCATGACTGTGAGTTTAGCCAACTTTGCACTCTGGAGACACAGGAAAACAAAGAGTCAGACAAAATGGCACAAAACTAGCACAAGCTCCCTGCAGCACTGCAACAAACGTGAATTTTTCCATGGATGGAGAAAAGCCTGCAGACAAGTCAAGATGCTGTGTGTCATACACACATAGCATGCCTCTCTCCTCACACGACACACCAAGCACAACCTCCCGGTTTGGGAGTCTATTTAAACTGCAGAATTTTCCATCCCTTCCTCTGACATGTCAGTGCTTTTCCTGTCCTGCATCCCCGTCTGCTGTTTCAGCCCCTCCACCAACCCAGCACCCACCCATGGACCTCAAACTGTAACTAAATTGTGCTGCTGTGATATAACATTCTGGACAGGAGTCTTCTAAATGAAATCATTTTAAACACTTGTCTTTTGGACTGAAATGAGGGGTAAATAGAAACCTGCATATTCATCCGCAGACAATAAAGTGGAAAGAGCCACACGAGCTGTAATTAGAGATGATTATGACCAGTTATAGCTTCACTTTGAGAGATCCGTGTTTTTTAGTGTCAGAGCAGCAGGCCAGCAAATCCCCAGGGTAGGTGAACTAGAAAATAGTGTTCTACAAGTATATAATTATATTAGGGTGTATTATAGAAAAACTATACACTCACCAACCACTTTGTTGAATACACCTGTTTATCTCCTTGTTAGGGCAAATATCTAAGCAGCCAATCGCAGGACAGCAACTCAGTCCATTTAATCATGTACACATGATCAAGATGCTTCTCTCACACTTTGGCCTCTTACTACCTGTGCATTTGTTTTTATTTCCACAGCCTGAGTATTGTAGTTGCCCATGTCCTGTATGATCACAGTGTATCCATCTTGAACTCACAAAGCTCAAATCATCTAAAATTGGTTTCTTGATGTGAAAATTGTGCTCAAATAATAGAATTCCATCAAGGATGTGCAGCTAACAAATCTGCAGCAACTGTGTGATGGACCAAAATCTTTAAGGAGTGTTTCCAGCACCTAGTTTAATGCAAGCCATGAAAACTTAAAAGAATTTTGAAGTCAAAGGGGGATTCAACCCACTACTAGCAAGGAGTGAAGTATAAATACGGATTAAACAGGGTTGAAGCTCATTGATGACCGTCCACATGGACTCCGGTTTTTTGTCTCCGACCTGCCTCCTCTAGGCTGCTTCCCAGTCAGGTCCATTTAGTTTAAAGCAACATAAGCCCCGTGTTGAATGTTGAGTGTATACCAATCACATTGACGAATACTGATTCAGCACTCAACTTAAACCTGCCTCTTGTTTAATGTCTTGACACTGATTGATTATTTTTTTCTTCCTGTATGATAGGGGTTACATTTTTAAATTGTCACTCCACAGTTTGACATCTTGTATAATCTGCTGATTTACAAAAAAAAAACAACCCACATAGGACAAGATGTTAATTAACTGCCACGCTACGCAGCGTGCAGATTACAGTGTCAGTATGTAGAGTGGGGACGGGAACACGGTGCATTAAATTAACCTTCACTTTGACAAATTAGAGGGTCTCGTCACTGACTGGGACCCTCTTCTATTCCTTCAACCTACAGCTTTCTTGGGGTGGAAAATGATTATGTCAGCGTTAAAGGTATTAAAGACACTGCAGTGGGATGTTTTCACTGCAAAAACACTCTCACGTTAGCAGCTGTGTCGTCTCCCACAGACAGGTTTCCAACTGTTGATTCATTAACACGCTCCGCTGGAGATGGAGCGCTCTCTCTCTCTCCTGATGCGAAGCGTTGTGTTGGAGAACTGTTTGTCCTCTACGCTGTGGTCGTCGCGTACTGTCACACAGAGATGCGCACAGCTGTACTTCATCAGGAGGAAGTGCCACGAGGCTTCTGGCCACATCACACAGCTCATCTTAGACCGTTTTTGCTTTGGCTATTTTTTTGCTTTTTAAGAGTCTAACTACTCTCCATATTTCCAAATCCACCACAGTGAGTTAGTAAATGAGTAAATGACCTGCGGCACGATACCGCTGTTGGCAGGGCAACATACAGTTTTTGTGCTTTTGATTTGAAGGTTTAGAGCTCAACAGCAAAACGTAGAGACTTATGTTTTTTTAATTTTAACCATCTATCTGTTCATGTTCCTGGCAGCCATCATGACTGCATGTCTAATAGCTTCATGTATCACTTAACCTGTCAAGCACACGCATTCCTCCTGCCATGCTTTGCTAGTACAATTAGATTCATTGTCCAGCACACAATTGATCATTTGTTTATTTACTGAACAGAGGCTGAACAGCAGGTTGGTTACTTTTAAGACTTTTACATTAGAGACAGAATCAGTCTGGTTATATCGTTTTTTTTCTGGTAGGTTTCAACTACTTCAAGGACTTGTAACCCTTAACTGAACACAAACTTCGGGTAATTCTGTGTCATGAAGCAATTCAAAAGTAAAACTATCAAAGGGAAACATCAGGGCCCTATTTCAGGAAGCCGGTTTAGTGGAAAAACTGAGTAAGTATACCCTGAGTTAACGAAAACTCTGGGTTTTCAGTTTCACAAAGCGAGTTCAGATGAAGCCTCAGTGAGTCACTATGACGACACACTCCGTGAAGCTAACCTGCCCCCTAGCAGGTTTACTACAACTAACCCTGACTGTCTCCGCCCCTTTGTCGGAAACCTGACAGTAGGAAGTGTCGGACATGGCGTGCCCCTTCCTTGAAGAGCCAGTAGATCGTGAAGCCCAAATTCTCCGCAGAGCTCTCCGCCGGGAGAGAGTGATCAGAGCGCGTTTGGACATTTTATCATTTCCTGATGATTTTCTGTGCGAACGTTACCGTTTCTCAGCACAATCTATAAGTTATTTGGATAACATCCTCAGGCCATATATTACGCATGTGACACATCGCGGACATGCTCTCAGTTCATTACATATTATTTGTATTGCACTTCGGTTTTTTGCAAACGGGAGCTTTCTGTATAATATTGGTGACGCTGAGCACGTTTCCAAGGCTACCGTCTGTCGGGCAGTCAGGAATGTTACAGTTGCACTGAAACGTCTCCTGTACTCGTTTGTGGTGTTCCCCGGTCATAGACCCACAAGATTTATCAAAGAGGGATGCCACAAAGTTGTAGGTAGCAGGATGAACAAAACTTAATTTATGATGTGGTGATACTTGAACTACTACTTAAATTTTACATTTATTTTCACGGTTCCCAGGCGTGATTGGCTGTATAGATGGCACTCACATTCCAATCATTGCTCCTTCAGTAAATGAAGGAGACTATGTGAACAGGAAGTCTTTCCACAGCATTAATGTACAGGTACATAGTTCCCTGTAGCATTTCAAACTAACAAATTATTTCATTATAGTAATGGATGCTAATTTGTGTTCTCTGCACTGTGAAGATCATATGTGATGCTGCCAACATTATCACAAATGTGGAAGCCAAGTGGCCAGGCTCTGTCCATGACTCACAAATATTCCGTGAATGTACACTGAGCACAAAATTTGGACATGGTGAGTTGAAAATACTTTAAAATATATAAAGACCAATTGCTACAGGGACATTTGAACTGAAGTGTATCCTTCTGTCTTAGGAGAGTTCACTGGCTACTTGCTTGGTGATAGGGGGTATCCATGTTTACCCTATTTGCTTACCCCTTACCCTGACCCTGAACCGGGCCCACAGCAGCGATATAATCTGGCTAATTGCAGGACAAGAGCCAGAATTGAAATGACTATCGGAATGCTTAAGGCCCGGTTCCAGTGACTGCAAAGACTCAGGGTCACCCCAGAAAGGGCATGTGACATTATTGTGGCATGTGTGATTCTTCACAACATTGCCACAATTAGAGGAGAACACTGTCCTTCTGAACCAAACAGCAGTGATCCAAACCATGAACATCCTGACCCTCCCACGGACATACAAGATGGAAGCGCAGTCAGAGACACCATATGTCACAATCATTTCTTTTGACCCATCACCTCAACATGTTGAAAGAAGAATAAACAGATTTTTTTGTTCAACTGGCTTTATTGGTCACCTGTGTTTCCTGTACACAAAGTATTAAAAGATGTAAACCTCATAAAGTGTCTCTGTTGCTTCCTCCTCTGTAACAGCTGTCAATGTTTCTTCATTATTTTCCTGTAGTAAAGAAATAAACAACATTGCTGTTCTACTGTAAACTCATATAATCTGTGGAGTATTACTCACAACTGCATGTTGGTCTGGCTCAACAGGAGGCTGCACCAGATGCAGTACACCACCACCATCAACTGATAGAATATGAGGTTTATACAGGTCACTTATAACTTACAAGGGACCAAATGGCAATTAACAAACATATAGCACTCAGCTTACACTTCATTGTCATTATACTCTCAAAGACAACCAAGACTGAGGGAAGGCAAAATCAGTAGGAAAATAACTTCACTACAAACAAATTCATTATGGTGAAGAGTTTATCAAATGAATGAGTAGCACTGCAAAGGTGACTGTGAAGAAAGGATGTATGCACATCATGTATTATTTTGAATTTACCCCCTATGTAGGCACTTGTGTCTTGCGGGGTTATTGACTCAGAGGATGTCCCCACAGAGATGCCTTCAGCCACAGGGCGCCCACTGTTTTGGCTGAGGGCCAACTGCTCAGCCTCTGTGAGTGGTGGTGGTGGAGGACCCCCACCTGTTTTTCGGGCCTCCGCTTTTTTTCTGTTGGCTATAACGGGGTCACATTTGAGCATACAGAGCAAGTGCTTACAGAAAGAAAATTAATGTAGCCTCTAACTGCAATTGATTTACATGGGACAAACAGACCAAGCACTATGGCTCATAATACAATTACACCTTACCTGTTTGGACTATATTTTTATATTTCATTTTTACTTGCTGCCAGGCACGTTTGGGGCCTGTTGGGTTGCACCTGCGCTCACATCACATCACAACATAAAATGTATAAAATAACAAATAAAATAACATATGATAAAATAACGTGTTAAATGGGTGGAAATCCCTAGATCAATGTTTAAATTAACACTCACGCATTGACTCTGTCGGCTATGTTTTGCCATGAATGCTCACTTTCTTTTGCAGCTGAGGCTGTTACACCTTTTTTTCTGCAAAATTTGCATGTTATCGGCATATGCTGCCATCAGAATTTCGGCCTCAAGCGCTGTAAAATACATTGACCGCGCCTTCTTTCCCTCCGTCTCCATGGTGACTCGCTTACTCTGTGCTCCTCTTATCAGGGCTTTATGTATCCTCTAGGGGTGCAACGATACACAAAATTCACGGTTCGGTTCGGTTCAATACTTTGGTGTCACGGTTCGATATTTTTTCGATACAAAAAAATGTTCATGCCTTTTTAATTTGTCATTTATTAAAATTATAAATATATATTTTAACTCAAAAGTACAGTTTTTAAATTTAACCCTAACCCTTGTGCGCGTTTTTTATTTTGACAGCGAATGCGCACCTGCGGACCACTTATGTGCAGCCCTGGTTATTTAGCTCGTCATATTGCAGCCACAGAAATTCTTTTGTCCATGAAACCATGAAGCTGCACTTTCTTTTTGCCTTATAGTCTGATTTGTCATAACTTCTCCGTTTTGTGGTAAGCTTTTCTTTGGCTGTCACTTCTTCACCCTGACCTGTCTTATTTGGCTCAGAAGAAATGAAATATATATCCTCCTGCTTTTACACACGCACTCACATAAGCTCAGCGATTCTCTGCGCGATCAACCTCTCACATGTTTAAGCTTGCTGCGGGAGATTTCACTTGTCATGTTTGCATAGTGAGCTAACGATTAATAAGACGATGTCAGAGGAATTGGTGCACAAATTTTCATCACTCACAGATCAGTGCTGTCGCTCTCTATACACAGTTCGCACATTGCAAAGTGAAAGCAAAAAAACAAGCGCAAATTCAAACGCGATTTCAATATGTCACATATTGACAGTGGCTCACCGATGCCAATGACATAATTACCCAGCTACATTTCTGAAAGAATGCAAAAGCATTGACATATATTTTTCTTCCTACAATAGCCCGACGGGCAGGGAAGAGATAGATTTTGGTAGCCCGACTGAAAAAAATCGCTAGCCCCAGGACGTCAGGCTAGCGATATTGCAAGCCCTGTATCTGATTGAGGAATCACTCATCTTTGGAAAAGAGAGTTTATTACAGAGAAATGTCTCTTTCCAAAATAAAAGCTATACTATCCGCTTCTTCTGGGCTATATTCTCAGCAGCATAAGGAGAATCATGTGCTAACAGCTGTCTAAATGACTCGGCTAAAGTTAGTAGCATGCTTGTTGTTTTTGTCTTTGCACTAGGATGATGTCGGCGTAAATGTGCAGTCATATTCGTTGTGTTCCCACTAGTGCTTTCAGGTTAATCTCGTTGAAATGACCTTAACGCCACAACACGGCAAATCTCCGTTAACGAGCTACCGCCGATCGCCCTGTGCATGGGGCTAGACGGCCAACACGTTAACGAGCTAACTGCGCTAACACACTAGCTCCCACCCATGTAATTGAGCATTGCACGGCACATCCAACATACTGTTTTACTTTAGTCCATGACTCGCTTACCTTCAGGGTCATACGTCACATGAAAACCAAAATAATTCCAAACGCCAGATCTGGAGAGCTTAACTTCTGTCTTGCTAGCTTGCCCTGCGCTCTTCCTTCTGACTATGCTGTCTGTGTTGAGCACTCAGTGGATCTGCGCTCGACAGTGCAGCCTAGGCGGAGTAGTCGAACGCAGATTCACTGAGCGCTCAACACAGACAGCATCGTCAGAAGGAAAGTTGATAAAATAAATTACAAATGTTGTATTGTTCGATACATATGCATACCGAACCGAAAGCACTGTATCGAACGGTTCAATATCGATACGAATATCGTTGCACCCCTAGTATCCTCGTCCGCGCGCTTCACTTGGGGTTAGAGCAACTCCGCGTTGATTGAACTACTTGTTATCAGCCTTTCTGAAACCGAATATTCCGAGTTGGACAGTTCGGGGTTACTCAACCCTGAGTATCGTTTTTCACTCTGAGTTTTCTAAACCGGCTTCCTGAAATAGGGCCCTGGGGCTGAAAAAATCTACTTAAACCTGAAGATAACAAAAACAAAACAAAAGCAAACAAAAAACCCCAAAACCTGCAGTTACTTTATTGGCCACTAGAGGCTGGCTCCCAAACCAAAAGGCAGTCAGTCACCTAAGACTCCTGTGTTAAAATGCTCCACATTACAGCATTACAAAGGGATAAAAACTGTTTTTATATCCATATACTGGGGCGTGGGGCGTGGGCACTTTGATTGACAGGTGTGTCACTCAACTTCTGTGGTGTTTGGTGCCTTTGGGAGCATTTTTAATACAAATATGGTAAATGGCCTGTATTTGTATAGCGCTTTACTTAGTCTCAATGGACCCCAAAGCGCTTTACACTACATTCAGTCACCCACCCATTCACACACTGGTGATGGCAAGCTACATTGTAGCCACAGCTGCCCTGGGGCGCACTGACAGAGGCGAGGCTGCCGGACACTGGCGCCACCAGGCCCTCTGACCACCATCAGTAGGCAACAGGTGAAGTGTCTTGTCCAAGCACATCTACTGCTAATAATGATAGTACCCGTATGACACAGTATATGGCTATGGTCTGTGTTTCATGTAGTGTGAGCAGGAATCTGAGATATCTTTTTCCTCAGTGTCGAACCAGTTCAGTCAAAATCCTCCAGAGATCTCGCTGCCCTGGTCCCTCTTTAGGGTGCTTTGAGAGTCATGTGACTCTGAGGAATGAGGAAGCCTTAGAATTGTCTTTAACCCCATCAGACAGTTTTCCTTGTCTTCACCAGTGTGGTTGTTCCATAAACAAAAACATTTTTGTTTATGTCCGTGTCCAATAACTTGTCAGGTACGTACTTCTGGCAGACCATAGTGACTGGTTAGTTTTACTTATTTTTACTCAGTCTTACTCATTCTGGGAGTTGTTTTTAAAGCACTTTTAGTTCTTTCAGAGAAACTCCCAGTAAAAGGTCTGTGATTACATAGTAACCCAAGGTCAAAGTTCACGACACTAACCACTGTTTCCCCTCAGCTGATTTTGGTTGTAAATACCTCGGTAACCATGGCGACTGCACCAAACTTCCTCTGTGCTCTTCCACAGCAGGGATGGAGGTTTTGGTGCAACACTGGACAGCTGATGGCTCATGTTTGTGCCTCGCCCTCTTCCCGTTGTCACAGGATGTTCGTCTATGTCAAGGTCTTCCCTTTGTAACAACATCAAAATAAAAGCACGACATGCCGACCTTGGGTCAGAATAAGAGTTGAACTCTTCATCTTTTTGTCAGTGAGAAAAACAACATCCTGAACATGCTTTACTAAAACACACACATTCCTGTATCTCTGTTTTCCTGCCTCCCTCAATCTCTCCTAAGCAGCCGCTCATTGTTTTATCTTTCTTCTTCAAAGCAGAAGTTAATGAGTAAAGCCCCATCTTTGCTTCCTCTTAACTAGACAAGAGAAAAGGCTTCGACAATTATATACTAGCTGTGGAAGAAAAGGTTTGTTAGATTAGACATCACACCTTCATGAATCCCCCAAATCAGAAAAACCTAAACTATAACTGGTATATTCTTCTTTAAATCCTCAAGTGACTTAATACCTCGCTCCAGGATGAACTGAGATGAGGATAAAAACAATAAGTTTGAGGTTTTGTGTTGAGTGCTTAATTTACATAGCTTGAGTCCAATTTTCAGCTTGTTTAAGTTGATTTTTCAGGTCAGATTTAAAGCATGAGATCTAAAACATGTCTTCCACATTACAATATACTGATACGATTAATATACACAACAATATTAAAAATCCTTAGACAAGCTACACCATCAAACAGCTGCTCACTGTATAGCAAAACAATACTTTTGTTTTGCTATGGAGCGGCTATTATTTTTACTATTACCTTTTTATACACTGGAATATTCTTATACATTTGGTTTGGATTACAATCCAGTTTTACGTCCACCACTGGATAATGAAATGCCTTGGATGTGATAACATAGTAGTTATTAATCAACTTGCTGGCATGTTATAGATTAAAAAAAGGTTAGTTATTACTGTTTTTGATTATTATTTTTGTCAAAATTCAATGAAAGATATCAAAAGACTGATTTAAACTTAAATTATTGAAAAGGGGTAGATATGCAGTTAGTGGAGAGCAGCTTAGCTGACTGTCTTCAAAACATGCAGCCACCAATGAGCTGATAGGCTATCGGTGCTTATCAATGTTTGCATGATGCCAGAGGACGCAGGGATGCAAAATCTTCACTCAGCTCCTGTGGACACGATGCTCCTGAAAATTCAAATATTTCACCTCCCTTTTTTATTTTTAGTGACACCACAAAAATGTGACTTTTAGAGGGTTCAGCAGAAATACCTTTTGGAAAGTATGTGCACACTGTGCATAGAGCAAACAGATACTCAGGTACTTTTCATAAAACCTCACCCAGACCAATGTAAAATTTGGAAAACAGATATTACTTTAAAAATATGCAAACATGTGTCCTATAAAAACCTAAATAATGTCAGCTTAAGATGGGCAAGTTATACCAACTTCTTTAACTAAGTTAGTATACTTTACCAGAGTGAACGCTAAAATGTCTAAATTTAACACTGACGTCTCTTCATCAAAAGTTCTCTTCAGTTTTATTTGTATAGTGCCAAGTTAGAGCAACACCCACCTCAAGGCGCTTTACATTGCTGTTGATGTCTCAACAGTGTATGAATTTTTAGGTTTTTGCATTGTTGTGGCCCACACAGTTAGAGGAATAGTGTTTTTATTAACATTCAGTCAGCCACAAATGATTAGAAATTGTTGAAAAATAAATCAGTTTCACGATGTGAACAAAGGTTAGGGTTTAGCTTCCCCTGAGCACCACTTCCCTAGAGGAATATTCCAACTGCTGTCAAGGTCTGCTGTTTTGCTGACCCATCCCTCCACCCTGACCTCCAGCTTCTACTGATGTATTATAATGACAGGCAACTTCCCTCTTTGTTGCCAGTGAATAAGTCTTACTTCCTGAGCACAGAGTCTACATAAGACACACCTAGTGATCTGTTACACCTAGTTCTTGTGAAGTGCCACTGAGCCATGTCAAAGGAATGTAATTAAAGTTATTAAAGACTATTCAAAGGGCCATAAAATAAGAGAAGGGGGGGGGGGGGGGGGGGGGGGGGGGGGGAGGCATGAGACTAATTAAAAAAGGGGTATAACTGTGACCATTTTCAGAAAAAGACTAAATTAGAAAAGTGAGGTCCCATACAGAAAAGGATTTACATGGTTTTAGAAAATGAGCGATAAAATAAATGGTTTAAATTGTGCATTTTGTCAACACAAATCTGACTTCGCTTAACCTGTTTGGTAAATGTCCTCCATCTGCCAGACCCTCGCTCAGACGCACACGCTCAGCCTTCATTAGAGACGATGTTGGTGGGAGCCGCTCATCGCTTCCTTCCCTCAACACCCCCACACGCACGCACGCCCACCGCAGGAGGCCACAGAAATGAAGCCAACAGCTGGATCCAGCACACAGACACACACCCAAGACCTTGTCTCCTGCCAGACAGGAAGAGGTCTGTGTGTTTGTGCGCGTGTGTTTGTGAATGAGGAGGGGGGCTTCATCCTGAATTTTATCTCTCTGTAGCCCTGACCTGCTTATCTCGCACTACTACTACTACACAAACACACACACAAACACACACCACACACAGAGCCGCTAACGACTGCTTAAACCAGCCATCAGCTCGTTAACAGACTATCTGTTTCCCTCCAGGAGAGATTTTAACTGTAGCTCATTAACATAATTAATTGAGGCTCGTTAGCTTAATGAAACTGCAGGCTAACAGACAGAACAAAGTCCTTGGTGTTCATTTAAGGCTCCTGCGCTTTGCTGTTATTAAAAGAGATGCATGGCAGGTGGAGTCTACAAATTGAATGAACAATAAAACAGAAAGTAGTATGAATGTAATAAGGAACATGTTATTCACTTTGTATAATTGACAATGCTGTTGCACGGCCATGAGCCTGTCTTGTTCTGGCTGAACATACTAGCAAATATGCTGCAATATTAGAGAGCGAACAATGCAGCGTTGTGCCAGGAGCCTGTGCTATGAATCAGGTTCAGGATGCCCAGCATAGATTTTCCTTATCTGGCTCCACTTCTCCTAACATCAGCAATCTGGCTAAGGCTCACATGAAGGATAAGTTATCAGCTGGATAAGTCAAACCGGGGTTTCGCAATCAAGAGCATGTCCACAAGAAAGAGTCAGTGTTAGCAGCACACGGCCAGTCAGAAACATGAGCAGGTCTGCTCGCAGGACATATAGCAGAGATGATCAAACAACAAAAACATGGAGAGGTTAAACAGGTAATACAGGCTGAATGCAACAGTGGCAGTGTGTGAGATTATCCAGTAAGTAAAGGATTAAAAGTTGCTGTATGACTGCTGTGTTAGCAAAGAAGGAGCTGGGGTACGAATAGATTTAGAATAACATCTTCTGTTAATTAAAAAAAAGATGGTCTGAGAAGAAGTTACTGGCAGTTTTTTGTATAATGTATAAATCTTGGGTGTCTGTTTTAGGATCATATTACTGTATTAAAGCTTACAGAACAATAACATTGGTTTAAACTTGTTGGAGTCAATCAGGAAATGGCACCATCAAGTAAATGACCAGTACTTACACGGTGCTTTTATATATGTATCTAACAATCACACACCAATGTTTGCATCAGGGATCGCCCCATCCACCTTCATGTTGGTAGACAATCTGCTCCTAACTTTTTTTTTCTTTGATCGATGCTCATCAGAGAAAAACAAAAACCCACAGACCCCCACCTCCCTGTGTACTGAAGTCCACAGACCTTTACAGGAAACCGTTTGGTCAGTGAGCGCTGATTTTGTACACAGACTGTTTTGCCTTATCTTGAATATAACTGGCTCCAGAGCAGGTTAACACTTGGGAAAAACCCCTGTATAAGATGAAAGTTTCCCATATGCAGAATCATTTCATGTGCAGTGTAATAACAAGAAAGGGGAATGTTTTGTCTATTAAGGTGGCTGCTGCTCCCTCCATTGTTTCCAATGTAAACACTTAGTAACTGGTATCTAGTTTATTTCATCCTATCCAAATGGACTCAACAGGACATGGTCAGTTGTCGGGGAAAGTGCATCTGAAAGTCAGCAACGCTAATTCAGTCACATATTGGTGTGTGACTGTAAAACAAACAACTCCCTCATTATTTAATGAGGGTTAAACACTGATGCTCAAATTCTGAGTGACTTTCACAGAAAAGGATCTTTTTTTACTCTGTGGCTAAAAAAAAAATCCCAAATTCGCCTACAGTGATAAACTGCTGAATAAGAAAACCGCTGAGATTCTCTGCCAACAGCAAAAAACATGAACTAAATATAAAGGTAACTTCATCTTAATTTCGGGTAATCGTGTGTGAGAAAATGTGTAGTTACAAGGGCAGACATAAGCATTTTTTCTCTATTAGATTTGATTTCGCTGACATTACCACTGAAGAGAATGGAAACAAAAGATTAACAGGATTTTTATTTTTAAAATTTTGTGTCCTTATATTTAAAGACATTTATGGCTTTAATTTGCTGTTAACAGTAGACACAGACAGGAAATGTAGCGGGAGGATGGGAAAATGAGAAATAGGAATGGACCCCGAGGCTCTGGTGCTGCAGGCAGTCTGCTGATCATATCCATCATCACCGCATCACCCCTGTGAGCTCTGCATGTTACCCAGCTACAAGAATGCTTTGCTTTTCCATTTGCTTTCAGAAGACCAGCGTGCAGCTGTTACTGTCAGCTAGAAAAAGTACTCATATCCTTTATATAAATGAAACCATAATTAAATCACAGTTTCACAACACTTAACATAAACATCTTGCAACAGAATAATCAGATAAATGCAGCGGCAAACTTTCTCAGCACCTGGATGCCAGTTTCTCCATCACTGCTGTATAACTCAAAGAACACCGTACGCACAGTCACGCACAGTGGTGGAAACATTATGATGTGGGGCTGTTTTTCTGCTAAGGGTGCAGGATGACATCACTGCATTGATGGGGCAATGTACTGTAAAATCAGGAACCTCCTTCCTTTAGCAAGAACACTGAAGACACCGAAGACAATGACCCAAAAGATACCGATAATAGGAGTGGTTAAAGAAGAAGCCCATTAAGGTTATAAAGTGTCCTCTATAGCAGACCTTAGTCCTATTAAAAATCAGTGGAGAGAGCTAATGCCTTGAGTTTGTTTCTTTTTAAGTGAGCAAACTTACAAATTCAACAGCGGCTCAAATAATTATTTCCCTCACTGTAATTACAGTTGTTTAAGTGGAAGGAAACGGAGGTTTAGAGGGGAAATCACTGTTTAGTAGAACTGTTAATGACTTGTAAATCTCCCACATGTTTGTTTTTTTAACTTGTAAACCAGAATGTTTGAAAAGCACAGAGTTAATCTTAGGTAGCATCCATGTGCACATCAGACCATGAGATAACTGTTCTTTCTTCAGTCAGCGGTTCTGAGGTGAATGACTTCTGATTTTTAGTCAAATAAGTAAATATCAGTTGAAAAGCTTGTTTTTTGTTATTGATGTGAAATGTAGGCCATGAACTTGTCCAGCTTCTGAATGGGAAAAAGGTCTGACTGACCTAAAACTGCATAAACACTGCCTTGCATGCTCTTCCTGTCCAGCAGCATCATGAGTGTGAGACTGAACTGATTCCCCAAAATGGGAAGAACAAGCTCCGCACGGGAAGCTTACTTCCTGGAGATCACAATGGCAGTTGTTTCAGACAGAATGTAACATCATAACCAAGGACTTTGCCAGAGGATGTGGTTGAAACTCTGCGTCTCCTGTAACATGGAGGCAGCGTATCTGCCCATCTGTGTCCTGATGTGCACTGTTGTTACAGCAGAGGTCTCAGAGTGGCGTTTGTTCATTGTTGTGGGTCCGCTGCAGTCTGATATCAGACTATGTTATTGAAAGTTTATATTTTTCTCTCTCTGAGTGTTCAGGAGGAAGTGTCCTAAAGCAAAACCTTCAAAAATTCAATGAATGATGATTGTTATTTTTTTAAGTATTTACTTTCACCACTGTGGCCAAAACCTTGTTTATTTGCAGGAGCTTTGAAGAGTAACTGCAGACAGGTCACGCTGGCTGATTAGTTTTCTTTGGACTCTTTTTGTAGGGCTTGAAAATTACCAGAAATTTAATACACAGTTTGACGTCTCTCTTTTGCAAAACTTGGGAGAAAACTAAACGTAACGCTGGGTTTTTAGTTTAGAATCAAGTCCTTCGACCTTTACGTCTGTGTTGGATGTGATGCATGCATCCTTGCAGTGCTTACCCTCCTGAAACTCCCATTCGCTTCTGTCCAATCACATAAAAGGTCAACTGACTTTTCCCCCCTCGGTTCATCAGGAGGATATGTGGATTATGTTTTAAATCTGTATCTGTATTTTATTTATGTATACGTAATTTTTGCATGGGTATTTGTGTGTCACTAGTTTAGATTGATTACACTTAAGATAATCACAAAAATGTTGCGTAATTGTTCTTTTTCTTAGGTTTTGGTACACTTGTGGTTGGAAACTCTTTCAGTCTCCATGCACATATGTGTCTTTAGTTTGTTGAATGTGCCAAAAACGATTCACGTGCAATGAAATCAGATTCATTTGGCTGATAGTATTTTTTTTTTCCCCAATGACGTCATTGTGATTTTTTTTTCAACCACTGTGATCATGAAATAAAGATCCTATAAAGTGATGGTCTTTCCCTGAGACTGATGTCACGATCCTGGGTCTTTTGACCCAGCGTTTTGAGTTTAGTTTATGTTTAAGCCCTTCAGGTTTTCTAAGTGCATTTTTTATCATGCCTAGGTTGTTCTAGTTCTTTGTTATTAGATTCCCCTTGTGTCTTCCACCCATGTCAAGTCTCCCTTCCCCTTCATGTGTTTCATGTCTGTGTCTTACGTTTTCAAGTTCAGGTTGTCATGTCTGCGTCTTATGTTTCCTGTTTTATTTTGAAGAGGTCTGGTGTTCCTGTGTTCATCGTGTTTAGTTTTACTCTTCCACTATGACGTCGTTGTGTTCATGTGTGTCAGCTGTCCCCCGTGTGTTCCCACTTCTCTCATTAGCCTCCTGTGTGTATTTAGTCTGTGCGTTCTCATTCAGTCTTGCTCGGATCGTCTGTGTTGTTCCCATGCCAAGTCCTGCGTTCAGGTTTTCATATATATGTGCTCATCATCATTGCCATGTTTAGAGTTTTGTTTGTTTTTCTGTTTGCCAGGGTTTTTCATAGTTCGTGTTTCCTTTCTAGTTTACCCAGTTTAGGTTATTGCTTAGTTCGCATTGTTTTTGCCCTTTTATTTTGTACTGTTCTGTCTGCCTTAATAAACAGCTCATCAGTTAAGTTTGAGTTTTAGAATGTCTGCACCTGGGTCCACTCTTCACTCCACGCAGTTTGCCTCGGCAAACTGTGACAACTGATGTCATTCAGTCTGACACTGATTGCTTACATTTGTGCTTTGTCCAGTTGGAGTTATGGGACTAAAATATGTCCTTGAATATTTTTATATTTTTTTTTGATAAAGTTAATTATGAATATCATTTCACGCCAGGAGAGATTTTACTGTGTACACTCTTCTGTCACAGGTGACACGGTGTCACTAGTCAGGTCATCATGTTTAGGCTCATTCACTCCAAATTTATTTCAGCCAAATCTTTCAAACGGTGTCACTGCATACACATTTTTAATTCATTTCAATCGCACAAATGCAGAAATAATTGTTTGCAGTATTTTACCTGATTTATTGTGAGGATTTCATGCCCGACCATTTGTCTTTGGTACTTAATTTAAATGTACCACAAATATTTAACCCGTTTTGCCTTCACAAGTCATCGTATGTTTTGTCTATCCACAGTCACTCCGACCCACATACTGAACACATGAACACATTGTCACATGCTCTATGTGACAAAGCCTTCAAATCAGGAGACCAGCAAGTCTACAAAGAGGCACGCCAATCTCTGCTGAAGGGCATAAAACAAGCCAAGTGCAAATACAATCAGTGCATCGAGGAACACTTTAACGCAAACAACTCCTGAAACATGTGGCAGGGGATCAAGACACTCACTGGGTACAAAAGACATCACCTTACCTGACACCCTAAACCAGTTCTTCGCCTGCTTTGACAAACAAAACAGGGACACCATCACCCATCCTGCCATTTCAGAAATATTAAGTTAAATTTGAAAACGGTTTAAAAAAAATATCCCCATTACAAAATGTTATGTGACAATCTCATTGGCTCACGCAGTGATGATGTCATAAGGACAGCGTTAGAATCTTAAATCCTAGAATCTTAAAGTTTTGCATAAAGAGGAGTGAGAAGCAGCAACCTTTAGTTCGTTTCTGCGCAGCCTTCAAACGCTCAACAGGGAAACATTTGGAAACCTTTTCAGAGTCATCATATACAAACTCCAACATGTATCCAAGAAAACACCAACAAAGACAAAAAGATTACACCGCCTCTCCTTCCTGGCATGGCCGGCCAATTTCCCCAAATGGCGTCTTATTCCTCCAAAGGAACAAGACACCAGGAAAGTAGGAAAGTAGGAAGGAAAACTACCATCTCCAGGACAAAATTAAACACACTGAAGTAGAGAAACTTCAACTGGAGGAGAAGTGCAGACAAATGTAAGCACAAAATAAACACCTGGAAGAAAGACAGCAAAAAAAATAAAGAAATCCTCCAACAGAAGGAAGAAAAGGACATAAAGCAAAGAGACATGCAGCGCAACACAAAGGCATGGAGGAAAATATACAATGCTGAAAATAAGGTTGGATCAAAAAGTGCGCAAAAATAAAGACCTTCTTCAAGAGAAAGAGCAACAGGAAGAAAGATTAAAAGAAGAAAAAGTTATTCTTTAGGACTTTCCAGGAAATCTAAAAGTGAAAGAATTTTGTAATGAAATGAAGGACAAAACTACTGAACTGGAAGGAGAAAAGGAAAAACTGGAAAAACGATGCTCACAGATGGAAAAAAAGGATCAATCAAATGGCGAGAAACAACTCAGAGCTCATTAAGGGGATATTGTTGTCCTTCAACAACGTGAAGCACGAAAATACTGAAATGCAGGCGCAAAAACAACAACAAGACAAAATACATGAAGACCTGCAGTGTACGCTCTACGACATCCAGAGAAGAAATCAGCAGTTAGAAGACATGCGCAAAGAAATACAACAGAGAAGTGCAGACCTGCACAAGGTCTGAAAAAGATAACACAGGAGGCAACATCCAACGAACTGAGAGGAAAGCTTGAAGAAAAACCAGCAACATTAGAAGAAGTGGAACAAAGATTCAAGAAACTTGAGAACCAAAACGCAGCGAAACAATCAATGAGTTGAAAATCCTCATCCTGGAGAAAAAAGCGCTCATGGAAAAGAAGAAAAAGCGCTTCTGTTTGCTCCGTAGGAGGGACACTGCTGCTTCCTCACCTGATGTAGCCTCGTCTTCCTCCACCTCTGTTCACCCCCCAACCAGTCCTGGCAGTTGAGTCCCCCCTCCTGAGCCTGGTTCTGTCAGAGGTTTCTGCCCATTTAACAGCAGTTTTTCCTCCCCACTGTTGCCAAATGCTTGCTCAGAGGATTGCTCAGGGGTTTCGCTCTCTCTCTCTTTTTTTTTTCTTTTTACCTCATTTAATCTTGTTCCTCTATTTACTTGTTTCTTTGTTTACCTTTTTTTTTCAACTTATCTAACAAAATAATAAACCAACCAATTGATCCTTTGAGTATTTTCATCTAATCTTTACAGAATTTTTCCAAAACATTTTCAAACATTTGAATCTTTCTGTTTTTTTTCTTCTTGAAACCTCATAAATGGTGAACTAAAAACCCTGGAATAGTTTGAAACACTGAAATTGTTTCAGTTGAAACTGACGAAGTCATACGTGTGTGTGTGTGTGTGTGTGTGTGTGTGTGTGTGTGTGTGTGTGTGTGTGTGTGTGTGTGTGTGTGTGTGTGTCCGAAGGCATCTTCTTCAGTAACAGCTTGTGTTGCCTGTGGGACAACACTCACCCATCCGCACTCACCCACACACACACGCACACACACACACACACACACACACACACACACACACACACACACACACACACACACACACACACACACACACACACAGTGCTTCTGCTTCAGGCCTGTAGCTCATTAAAAATTCAACACATGGCCATGCATACACAAACACACACAGTAAACACTTGAACTCTTGTGATCTTGTTATTAATTACTGTATTATTGTATTAAAATGAGACAGACGGACAGATGGTATGAACTCTGACCCACTTTTGCTGGACCGAGTTTATTTACGTTGTGTGTCACAGTTGGGACTCCTGCGTCGTTCCGCTCGCAGCATTGAGTCAAAGACAGCTGGATCCTCTTTGGTTTATTCCTGAAGATGTTTCTCTTCTTCAGTTCAATTATAGCCCAACTATTCTTGTCCAACTATTTTTGGCCTTTTTTCCATGTTTCCGCCCAGTCTGTAACATCCAGTCCTCTCTCGCTGCAGTCCTCGCCCAGGTTAAGACCCTGACATGCACTGAGATGATTCAGGACAGACCCTGAAATATGCTCTGGTCACAAGACAATTAACATTCATCTTTGAATTCATGTCTGCAACAGCAAAATGATCTTTCCACACTGATGAATCGGTTATTATAACCAACTGATCCTTGGAGGATGTCAAGATGCTTTGCAAAATGTTTAATGCCTTACTTGGACTCATATTTCTGCACAGTAGTAATTCTCCTTTACCCCATTGGTGCACTGCATGTAGTCACAGGCTGTCTTCCATTTGAAAACTTTCTGGTGTGATATTTCAGCTGGAACGCTTCCTCGAGTCAGACTTCTAAGTTGGTAACACATGGAAGAGCCAGCGCAGCAAACCTTTACAACCACTACTGTGTATTTGTGACTTGTTAAATAGGCCATACAGAGACCAGGTACTGTGAATCTGAGAAACAAAACAAAACAAAACCCCCTTAAAATAACAAGAAACAGCCAGTATGCTGTTGCGTCACTCCTAGATCAGACAGTTTGACATCTGGGGGAAAAGGAGCAGTGTACTACAAGTGAGGTCACATCTGCTGGCACAGACTGGCCTAACTTTGTGTGAATCCCCCTGTCCCCACAGCTGGGTTTTAGATAAGAGATCGTGGTGGTTTTTACTGCTATTTTTATGTTATATCAGAAAAGAAGCTTGGACAGACTATACGGAAAGGATGCTTAAACTGTTTGGAAAGAGGTTTTATTTGAGTGGCGGCATGTTTCATCCAGGGGAACACTGCAACAAGTACTCACTCCTATGAAAGGTCGATAAAACGTGCAGGACTGCACTGTTTGAATGCAAATCGACCAATGCTGGGAGCATCACTGGACCCTTCCATGAACCTCCATGATCGTGTTTAGCCCCTTTTTCATTAGCATCTACTCAGATCAACTCACCACGGGTCATCACAGTTTTCAGGGTTTTCTATTTGGTCATAGTACCTGATACAAGGCAATGAAATATAATCAGAATGCATGCCACTGATTGGCTGGTCAGTAGCGATGAGTCATCAGCAGAGATGGGCAGTAACGCGTTACTGTAATCTGATTACTTTTTTCAGGTAACGAATAAAGTAAGGGATTACTGTTACAAAAATGGTAATTAGATTACCGTTACCTTCCCGTAGGAACGCTGCGTTACTGCGTTACTAAAACCGTGATTTTTTTGCGAGAATGTCTCATGAAAGTGAAGTAAGCGAGTGCGCCGTTAGTGACAACAGCTGTGTGCAGATCAACAATGGATCATATATCGAGTGCGGGCGAGAGTATGAGCATGCAGCGTTTAAAGCGTGGAAGTACTGACCTTACTTTGAGTTTGATTCCATAAAAAGTGACAAAAACATTAGCGTCCGTTGTGCGTGGGAAGAAAACTTCTTTTTACAGCGAAAAAACCCCCTAAACTTCCAAGCAAGCACCAAGTGCGCTACCACGTAATGAGAAATTCACAGAGAAACTCGTGGATTCTTCCACTGACCGCTGCGGCACACCTGCACCAGGGTAAACCTCCGCCTACCCCACTCCTGCTTTACAGGTGAAAATAGAGCAACAGGACCGCTGAGTCTTTGACTTTATTTATTTTCTGCTGTGTTTTACTTGCATCTATTTGAAAGAGTGAGTGTAAACACACACACAAAAAAAATATTTTGTGTGCTGGAATGTGCAGAAAATAGGTTTAAATGTTAAACAAATTTCTTCCAGTCAGAGAATGTTGCATATAATTATATTTTTTAAAAGATTAAAACGAATAAAAAGAAGTTTTAAAAAGGGACTTTTCCATTTGATTACATTTTGTATGATGGATTATGCAGAAAAAGTAGAATTGGGCTGAAAGATCTATCGCTTTATCACCTCTTCAGGTTGTAAGTCATGTTTTTAAAAAGTAACTAAGTAACTAAGTAATTAATTACTTTTGAAAATAAGTAATCAGTAAATTAACGGGATTACTTTTTTTGGGAAGTAATCGGTATTTAGTTACTGATTACTTTTTTCAAGTAACTTGACCAACACTGGTCATCAAAGCGTCTCGTTTACAAATATCAAAAATCAGCCTTTTTTGAAACCCATTAATGAGGGAAATGGCTACAAAAACCACGTTTTTGTATTCCCGGGTCTGATGAAAAGCCACAGATCGAGGAGCAGGTATATTCTCTCCTCAACGTCCACCTTTGTTGTAGCGTTTGTTTCACATACTAATTACGTCACGGGATAATGGGCCGTGTGGCTATATTGACAACCACGCACACTAGGAGGTACTTGATTGTAAAGGACAACCAGCCAATCCGAGTCGAGCTGTGTTGAGTTGATCCAAATAGGTACTAATGGAAAAGGGGCTTTTGTGTCCTTCACACTTTGAAGGACGTGTGAGGTCACATGCATGTGTCATCACACACAAAAGTATGAAGTGATTTCAGGATGTGGTGTCAGAGTATCGTCCTTCCTCGTGTGGTGAGGCGCAATCCTCTCTGCTGTCATCTACAGTGGGGCAAAAAGTATTTAGTCAGCCACCGATTGTGCAAGTTCCCCCACTTAAAATGATGACAGAGGTCAGTAATTTGCACCAGAGGTACACTTCAACTGTGAGAGACAGAATGTGAAAAAAAAATCCATGAATCCACATGGTAGGATTTGTAAAGAATTTATTCGTAAATCAGGGTAAAAGACACCTGTCCACAGCCTCAAACAGTCAGACTCCAAACTCCGCCATGGCCAAGACCAAAGAGCTTTCGAAGGACACCAGGAAAAGTATTGTAGACCTGCACCAGACTGGGAAGAGTGAATCTACAATAGGCAAGCAGCTTGGTGTGAAAAAATCAACTGTAGGAGCAATCATCAGAAAATGGAAGACATACAAGACCACTGATAATCTCCCTCGATCTGGGGCTCCACGCAAGATCTCATCCTGTGGGGTCAAAATGATCATGAGAACGGTGAGCAAAGATCCCAGAACCACACGGGGGGACCTGGTGAATGACCTGCAGAGAGCTGGGACCAAAGTAACAAAGGTCACCATCAGTAACACACTACAACGGCAGGGAATCAAATCCCGCAGTGCCAGACGTGTTCCGCTGCTGAAGCCAGTGCATGTCCAGGCCCGTCTGAAGTTTGCCAGAGAGCACATGGATGATACAGCAGAGGATTGGGAGAATGTCATGTGGTCAGATGAAACCAAAGTAGAACTTTTTGGTATAAACTCAACTCGTTGTGTTTGGAGGAAGACGAATACTGAGTTGCATCCCAAGAACACCATACCTACTGTGAAGCATGGGGGTGGAAACATCATGCTATGGGGCTGTTTTTCTGCCAAGGGGACAGGACGACTGATCCGTGTTAAGGACAGAATGAATGGGGCCATGTATCGTGAGATTTTGAGCCAAAACCTCCTTCCATCAGTGAGAACTTTGAAGATGAAACGAGGCTGGGTCTTCCAACATGACAATGATCCAAAACACACCGCCCGGGCAACAAAGGAGTGGCTCCGTAAGAAGCATTTGAAAGTCCTGGAGTGGCCTAGCCAGTCTCCAGACCTCAACCCCATAGAAAATCTGTGGCGGGAGTTGAAAGTCCGTGTTGCTCGGCGACAGCCCCAAAACATCACTGCTCTCGAGAAGATCTGCATGGAGGAATGGGCCAAAATACCAGCTGCTGTGTGTGCAAACCTGGTAAAGACCTATAGTAAACGTTTGACCTCTGTTATTGCCAACAAAGGTTATGTTACAAAGTATTGAGTTGTATTTTTGTTATTGACCAAATACTTATTTTCCACCCTGATTTACGAATAAATTCTTTACAAATCCTACCATGTGGATTCATGGATTTTTTTTTTCACATTCTGTCTCTCACAGTTGAAGTGTACCTCTGGTGCAAATTACTGAACTCTGTCATCATTTTAGGTGGGGGAACTTGCACAATCGGTGGCTGACTAAATACTTTTTTGCCCCACTGTACAAGCTGACAGCAAATGTTGCTCTTCACAGATTTTCTTCCATCAGCGTCCGGAAGACCAATTTATTATACTTCTACTTCTATGCCCTCTACTTCCACTTCTTTTGCATTTGCTTCCAACTTTGTATTATAATGTCAGTGTAACAGATGGTCCATGACAGGTGCGTCGATGACGGTCAGACCTTCCTTGAGTAGGTCTTGAAAAGCTTTGAGCTGTTCTTGAGCTCACAAACCTCGTACAATATGAATCCCCATGAAGATACAAAGACGAGGGTGGAGCACATCTCTGAAGAATGGAGAAGCACTTCATCTTGATCAGGGTGGGGTCCATTTGGTGGAGTTGTCCATCTCCAAGGTATCAAAAAACCCCAACCCAGACTTGAATATTTCACCACCGTGTTTCACTTCCACTTCAAAAACCCTTTATTCCTTAGCCCAACCCAAAAACTGAGGTTACTATCAGACAGACTTCTTTTGACAAAGCATTTTCAGTCTTGAGTTACATTTTGACTCTTGTGCTTATTAAGTAAATGTTGGGTTTCTTTAATCTCTCAATGAGCAGAGTGTGTGTTCACTTTTGTGTGCACTGCTCCCTTAGAAACCTTCAGTCGGATCATGATTTCATGCTGAGGAATGATCTCTTTGCTGTAATTAATAAACTAACTTCAGGTTCCCATGTTTTCCACCATCACATCCTACTTATGACATAATGTAAACTACAAGTTCATTTATTAATTGAACTCACTTCTGGTTTGTCCACTCAATCCACCCGAGTGACATCTGGATCAACAGAAGATTTTAGGAATATTTTAGGAATTGCAATCTTGTGTGCAAAAAAAGTTAGCAAGGTGAAGGCTTCAGATTTGTTGCTCCCAAATATTTATTTTACATTTCACCTCTTCTAGTTTCCACATCCTTAAACCATTTGATTATTTCCAGGTTTACTTGAAAATCAGATTTGATGTGCTTTCAGACTGTATTGAGTGTAAAGATGTTGGATTTTTTTTGTCATAGTTCTTTTGAAAGACGTGAAAAAGTAGCTTAAAACTGAAACAAACTGGCATGATGTATGTGACTGACTGGAACACTCTCTCTCTCTCTCTCTCTCTCTCTCTCTCTCACACACACACACACACACACACACACACACACACACACACACACACACACACACACACACACACACACACACTGAAGCCTGATGGAACCAATTAGCAGACGTTATCATGGCCTGGAGACGTCACAAGCTGTTCACACACCCCCATCCTCCCCTCCTCCCGCCGGGGGGTCTCTGTGTGTGTGTGTGTGTGTGTGTGTGTGTGCGGGTGTGTGTGTGCGGGTGTGTTTGTGTGTGTGTGTGTGTGTGCGGGTGCGGGTGTGTCACAGCACATACATCACTCCTAAAATATTTACAGTCCTCTGTGTGTTACGGTTTATATTACTGACCTACATTAATCTGTGTGTGTGTGCGTCTGATGTCATGGCTATCTGTCAATGACCTCAGTCACAGGAACATCACCATATTTGGCTGGAAACACACTTCACAATACTCTGTGTGTCCTCATGTTTAACATCAGGCAGTTTTCTGTCTGAGAGGTTCCTCACACTCAGCTACATTTGTCTCCCACATTAAAGCCCTCCATCCGCACCAAATCTACATCTCACTGCATCCATGAGCTGCTTAGTGAGAGTTGAGGCTGCGTGGGCATTAAAAATCACACAGACTCGAAATGTCACTTTTTTTCCACCAAAATGCTCCATGACTCACTGTCGGAGCACATCCTTTCCGGTTCAGTCATCAGTACATATGACTAACATGCATGGTCTGAATTACCGTGGAACCGCCTCTGAAAATGGAAAATGTAATAAGCGCCCCATTCAACTTTAAAGACATGGGGAACAAAAGCATGGATTCAAGATTCAAATTCTAAAACCCTGAGACACTAAGGTGACCCACAGCATTTCCATACACAACAGTCTGTGTAATGAAAGCTGTAAGTGCCTATTTGATTATCATTTATTCGTCATTGCTCATGAGCAGCTTCATGGATTTGGTGTCATGTCAGCAACCTGCTGGAAATAATTCAGCGCCGTCTGCTTTTTGATTCTGTTAACTCTATCCCAGAATATCGTGTCGCGAAATCGATCAATGTAGAGCAGTGAGACAAACCACGGAGGCCCCAGAAAAGTGCAATCAAACGGTGAGTTTATTAACAGCCAGGAGAAAACATCAGCATATGTCTTCTGACAAAAATACATATGGAGAACACTTATAAAGCAGTGGGGTATAAGCCCCCCCATGGCGTCAATTACAGATTAAAATAGGTTAAAGACGTTAGTTACAGTGAATGGTACATCTTGTACATCTTTAATGGCTATAAACAGACATAGAACTTCTCTTTTCTATAACACCTTCCATACAAGGTAATAAACTTCAAGCCCTCAGGGTCTCTGGGGCTAATTATTGACTCTGGTCATCTGTTGCCAAGTTGACTAAAATATAGTTAGAAGCTAAATGAGTTAAGGCCTCAGGCCTGACACATTCCTAGATTATATGTGTTATATGTATTGTAAGCATGTATTGCAGTTATCCTTCTATGCTCTAGTCTCTAACACAATAGATTGTGAAGACGTCGCGCTTTACAAAGCTTAAGACCCTCTGTAGACTAAGCAACAACTCTTAATGAGCACAAATACTATGCAATGTGTATGAAATACTTCTGTTAACATGATGGAAGGATCCTCAAATGAACATCTTCAATAAACAACTTTAATGCAATATCAATACTGTGAGAAATATTATTAGATGAAACAATGCTGTAAAGAATGTTATCAATGCAGTTATAATGATGCAGATTATATGGCAGCAATAAAAGAATTTCTGTATCTCCACAATCGACTCCTCTGATTGAGGTTTACTCTAACTCCCACATTACCTTTCTATAAGAGAGGGTCAGATCAGGCTTAAATATTCTGTGAGTGTCTAATTATGGGTAAAATACAAATAAAAACACACCATGCAACTTCACATACAGCAAATTCTGCTGTATATGATTTTGACTGACTTCAGCTGCTATGTAATCATTCTTTATTAACTACAGCAACAACGAAGCAGCAAAGCAGAACTTCTTTAGATTAAATAAACAGTTTAAGCCATGACTATTTATAGCTCTCTGTGTCTTTTTCTCTAAACTGTGTCAGTGTTGAGGGAAATGTGGATGGATGCAGACAGTAGTTCAGTATGTACAGGAGGAATAAACAGTCATTTCCTTCTATTTTCAGTAATGTCAGCAGCTGCACCCACCTCCACCCTGACTGTATGCAGTCTGCACACACACACACACACACACACACACACACACACACACACACACACACACACACACACACACACACACACACACACACAGAGTCGTTGAGATGAAAGCTCTGTATCTGGCTCTTATTCGACTGATCTGTGATCAATTCATGTGAACGCAGCAGGAATTTGCTGTCATTAGCATACCACAGATAACACACACACACGCACGCACACACACACACACACACACACACACACACGCGCGCATGCAGAACTTTAATCTGTGACTGTTTTTGTCTTTGTGTGGAGAGAGCCGGCGAACAAAAAAAAAAAAAAATTTATAGACCTGCAGGTTTTGGTCTTTATTTGGCAGAACATGAAAAATCAACTAAAAGACTAAAGAGATGTGTAAAATTGGAACTAAATATTCAACTGAAAATAAAGAAACAAACATCAAAACTAAATTAGGATAAATAAAAAAATGCTGATTAAAACTAAATAAAATGAGCATGTACACCCAATTAAACAGCTAAACAGCTGAGCTTAATATAACTCAAAGTAAACTGGAGCTGCCTCGTGATGGATCATGAATAGGAACGATCAAAATCTTTCAGAAAACATTTACTTTGAGCAGCATTTGATGAACTCACACATTTGCTTTCGATCGTTAGTGAGGTAAGGCCTCTGAATTCGTGCTTCAGTATAATGTTACACAGATTTTCTTGCTGATGTTTGCTTTCCTGTTGCCATGACTCCCTGATCTGATGGTTGCTTAAAAATGCTGAATGCTAACTGCAGATAACTTCTGCACTGCTGCTGCTGCAGCTGCATGAAGAAACTACCGGTAGGTCTTTTATCTTCTTCTTTGTTGCTATTATACCAAATCACTTTTCTGTATCTGTAAACACTGAGACATGTCACAGCTTCAGGAAGCAGAAGAGAGAAAGCAGCGTTGAAAGGCCGCTCACTTATCAAATTCACTGGATGAAGACTTTACTTGATGGAGTTTGGCTCAGAGTTGCACAGCAGCATAGCCTGCACTGCTGCACACACTGTTTCCACTTCACGCCAGTGCAATTTAATGAAGTGCTGCCAAATCCTCAAAACTACAAGTTAACATTCATGTTCACATCACTGTCAGTGTGGCACATTTTAATGCCAGAGAGGCAGTTATGATGAATGTGCATGTTGGCTTTTTGACTTTGTGAACTGTTTTTGAAGAATGCTCTAAAAGCAATAAAGTGATTAACTATCTTTAATTCTTTGGCTTGTTTCTGGGCTTCTCTGAAAAGTAGGGACACCCGCCTGCAGCACACTGCTCTGAAAGGAAATTAGTGAGAATTAAATGAGAATTAAGTGTGCTGACACTTCATTAGTTAGTGAAGACTTGTCTTTTGTAATTCTGGCAAATGTTGAGCTGAGTTTTAAGTTTTAACAGTCTGATTACTCCTGCATTGTTACAAGCTCACCTCTCTGTGCCATTCAGGTCATTGTATCACTCAGTGAAACACCTGACGACCATAAAAAATCACAACAACAACCAAGCCTCTTCTTGTTCCTCCTTTTTGCTTTACGTAGGGTAAGGGGGACAAAAATCAGGAGGTAAAGGGTCTCACATACCCCAGAAACTGTGAGAACTGTGACAGTGAGTGAAAAGAAAGAGGAAACGAAAGAGAACAGAGGAAGTGTCGGAGCAGTGGGCTGTCAGCACATTCACATGTAGCACAAAACCACCATCATACTGTATCTGCATGACAACCAGTATTGTTGCTCTCTATATGACAAAGAGAACCTATATGCTTACTGGCTGTGTGTGTATGGGCTCTCTGTCTTTGCCCTGTTTTGTTTTCAAACGGGATTTTTCTCTGCAGCAGTTTATTTGTCACCATCATCAAGATGCTAAAAGAGGCTTACAGTATGCTAGCTGTAGTTTTTCTGCTAAGTACTTCTTAGGAAATGTTTGTGCAACCACAAAAATTAAACATCTTCAGAAACCTAAAGAAGTTCAGTTGCCTTCTTCAGCCCTCTTTGTACTCACAAATCACTAAGAGGATCTTAATTGCTGTTAGTATTAAATCGTCCCCTGCTGAATGTCCGTGCCAATCTTTATCTTTAGTCTCCTGTGTGAAAAGTCTTCACTGTCCTTACAAATACAGGTAAAAATGACACCAAAATGATGTTGCTGTTGTTGTTGTTTTTTTTCCAAAAAATATCTCTTCCTGGTTGTTTTGTTTTGCATACAGAGCTGAGGTCATGCAAGTCAGTGATTCCAAACAATATGAGTCATGTATTCTTATCATTAGTCAGTTTAGGAGAATTCAAAGTCATCCGTATCTTAAAATCTTCTAGACAGTCAGCTAAATCATCAGCATTATGAAGCATGGCTTTTTATAAAAAAAAAAAAAGTAAAACCATCGGGAGCATAGCAAGTATCAAGAGCCAACAGTGGATCCCCAAATGACCCCTCATGTGAGTGGATTTTTTTTAAAGGACGATGGTTCTCCAATCTTAACTGTAAAGCCTCTGTTGGTTAAATAAGATTTAAACCACAGGAAAGAAATTCCTTTGTTTCTGACCAAGTGGTCTAACTGAGGTGAGGGCACCATGATCTATGGCAGCCTTGGACAACTGCAGGCCTCGAGGTTTTAGATCTCACCCTGGGTCTACACACCTGAATCAAATGATTAGTTCATTGCCAGGCCTCTGGAGAACTTCAAGACATGTTTAGGAGGTCATTTAGCCATTTAAATCAGCTGTGATGGATCAAGGACACAGCTAAAACCTGCAGGACCACTGGTCCTCGAGGCCTGGGTTTGGACACCACTGATCTATGGTATCAAAAGCAGTGCTGTGGTATGCTAAAATATGCTAAAAGTGAGTTAGAAATGATTAAAAGGCCATTCAGGCCCCTGGTAGAGCAAGTATGTCAGACCCCGTTTCAGTAAAGAGTACTGAAACACAGAGAGCCAGAGAGCTCATTGCACTGCAACACAACCAAACACAAAGTGAATCAGGAAAACCTCTTCTGTGAACACATGTGGTTCAAATAAACACAACCAAAAAGAAGTTGCGCAAATGACAATGGAAACATTTTCAGGCAACACAAAAAAAACGTTAAGTTAAACACACTGCTCACCAGTGGCTGTGTTATCGTCACAAAGCACTGAACTCCAGCCAGGTTCATCACTTTGTTGTGACCCCTGGAAGGACGTTGTGTTGTCCTCTGGGCTGAATGAAGTGCCTTCCTGTTGTGTTGTGAGTTTCCGTATTTGGATGTGTTGCGTGTGTTTGCAGTGCATTTTTGTCAAATTGATAACACATTATTGCTTCATTCACATCTGATTTTGCTCTTCGTCCTCATCTTCTGAGAAGTATCAGAACAATCCACCTCCTCAGATACTGTTGGAATAACAGCTTTAAACTTCTCACAGAAAGCTGTTACTTGTGTCTATCAGTCACGTGAGAGCCAGCAGTATATAAATGTTTTTTAGAGATATACGTTGCAACAATCAAACTAGGTACAGCACAGTGGCAGATCTAAAAAATTCAGATGTGGGAGCAATGGAAACTATACGAGGTTATAATTCAGTAGCAGAGTAAGAAATACTCAGATCTATAAAGTAAAATTAGCATGTAGGAAATCTCCTACATGTAAACAGAGTCAACAAAATATCCACGGCTCTACAACAGGTGGGCAGTTGCCCAACCCTGCCCCCCTGTAGATCCACCCCTGGTACAGCAGGTATGTTGAGCCCTGAATTTCTCATATTTGCACAGTACAACTCACAAACACTGGTTATTCAGACCCCCACCCCAAAGCTGCAGTTTGTTCTTCTTCAATTTATCAAACATTATTGTAAAATTGTTCTACAATGTGTTGAAGATTTTTGCAGATTGATGAAACTCTATCTTCGTTTACTTCTGAGAAACTCTGCCTCTCTAATTGTACATTGACTCAGTTTAAACACTTGATATGTACTATTGTGAATAAAATGTTCTTCTTTTATTTTTTTTGCACAACACCCCAACTTTTCGGGAAGTTGGTGTTGTGCAGAAAACAATGACAGTGATTGCGAGATTTTAGCTGAAGCTGACAAAAGTCACAAGAGTGACACCTGCACTGCTGATGTAATAATAATAATAAAAAAAAAAAACGAAACAAACCCAAACCTTAAGTATCTTTTATATAAACTAAAACTCAAAAATTTATTCTTCAAAAGTTCATTTATTTAAATGAATGTAATGATTACGTTAATGATTCATGAATCACTGCTTGGTAAATACCATTTACAGATTCCATTAAATGTAACATTTTATATTCCATGTAACAAAATTATATGGACAATTTACATGTTATCAAATTACTTTTGATAGTAATCATTTTGGGCATAAATATGATTTAAATGTAACCAGTGTCATTAATTTCATGACTTCCCGAGCTCAAAAGAACATGAATCGGTTCAAAATAAAGCAACTAGTTAACTACTCCACTCCATTTATCAGACAGTCTGGCTTACAATAAAGATTTCTGTGGTTTTACTGAGATATTTGAAAAATCTATGTGAGATTTCCCAGCTTTATCTGACAGAAATATTGTGTAACATGGACCCTAATGTGACCCCAACCATGTACGGATTACTAAACAGCCCTACAGAGGACTCTACTGCCTATTTATAAGTTGTTGTTTAAAATGAAAACAGTATGGGTGAAAGTGCCTAATGAGTCTTAATCTACAACAGCCAGAAGGCAAAACATTCCTAAGATATTTTTTCCCTCACATGGACACTCTGCGGGAAAAAAAAGAGCATTAGTTCAGGAACGTGATACTTTATGCTAATCAGTGGCTTTGTCTTCAGGTTGGACTTAAAGGTACATATTGTAAATTTTTGTTTAGCTACTGTCTCAAACTGAGCAAAATTAACGTAAGCTATCAACAGAGGTTAAAGAGACAACCAATACAACAAAACCACTGTCAAAAAAACACTGAGCTGACGAGATATTTACTCAAGTTAAAATGTAGCAGGGCCGCACTTTTCTGTAGCATCAATTTGTAGCCCAAGACGGTAACGATTCAATGGCATCGATGACATTCACATGTTTTTATTTGCAAAGGCAGCCTAGAAAATATGAAGGCTTCTCAAGGAAATCAGGCTGAGACAACAATACAAATAAGAAAAGAATAAGTGCACACATTTGAAAACACACCTACGGGCACAAAGTATTTCCCCTGATAAGTTTCAAGAAAGTGAGAACATGATACATCCTTGGAGTTATGTGGTTAAAGTTATTTACTGTCGCTACTTTCACTTAGCTCCACAATTTACTCTGTGTGCTGGATATTAACCTATTCAGTGTTAATTCCCAGAGTGGTTTTGTGTCCGCTCAAGCAGGTTCAGCATTTGATTGTGATTCTGCAATTTTTACAATAAAGCCACAAGCTTCTCTAGCAAAGAAGATAAACCCCAAACCACATGCTTTCAGTGACTAATAACAATCTTCTGTTGTTAGCAGCCAACATCCTCTCTGGTGCTAGGCATATCCGCTGCCAGAAAATTGGTTGCTACAGTGTTCACAGGGTGAAGATTGGTGAGGAGTGCACAAAGTTCCTTTTCTTTTAGCTGTTATGGTTACACCATCTGCGCACTCATAGTGTACTACATGTAGCCATACTCTTGTCAGTATGAATCCACATCCATCCATCCAGCTTTTGTGATGTTCAATTGAGACAGTTTGCCAGTCTGCCAAAGCACTAACACAACCTACTTTAAATGCACATTTGCACATAAAATAGCATGCACCAGTATATAAGCATTTGAGATCAAACTAGTGTTAAATGTATATAAAACTTTGTGTGACCACAGTAACAGTGCTTCAGCCACCAGTAGAGGTTAGCTAACCTTATTATTCTGTGTTAAGCTTGCATGACTTTCTTTCTTTCTTACTTTTTAAACATATGGACTGTCAGAGTGTGCAGAATAGTGGGAACAGAAGCTACATAATAACTGCAGGGTCATTAACAGGAAATACCAACAAACACACTGAGTGAATGTGTATGTGTGCGTGAAGCCGAGTTCCTGTCTGACATTCACCAAAGCAGCTTGTCTGCTCCATAACTGTCTTTCATGCTGTAGCTATTTTTATCTGAATGGCCAAAATCAGGCTGATTTTATGCGAGTTTTTCCGAGTCCTCTTTTCTGCTGAACGGGAGAAGTTTGTTACTTAAAGAAACTTAAAGGATGAGTTTTAATGTACTCCCTTAAAACGTTTGTGCTGCCTTTTGCTCATGTTTATGACTTTCTGCAAACATATCCTCTCATCTTTTCTTTGGTTTATTTAATCACGACTGGCTGAAAGTCTGGATTGAATCACAGACTGGCTGGAGATCTTCAGTGACTTTGCTAGGAAATCTACCCCCCCACCACTACCCAATCTCCACCTAAACATGGCTAACACCAGCTGTTCATCACTACAAACTACTTCACACTACTTATGCAGTCATTGTTTACTGAGTCCAGTAACAGTGAATTAAACAGTTGGAGTCACACAAAGTACTTGTGATGTAGTTATTTATTTTTAGCGAGTAGCCGGATGGATCAGATGAAAGGCTGCTTTTTAGAAGAGCTTTTTTGTCCCCTTGGTGACCAACAGGCAACACTACAAAGCCGAAAGTCTACAGATGTGCTAAAAATCTGGAAAGGGGAATTACAGAAGTGCTACACACTATTATCTGCATGTTAATGCTCTCCCAGTGCAAAAATAGTGACCTTTACTGAAGAAGGAACTATGCTAATGATTTCACAAGGTTCTTGTCAAGAGACCTTTTCTATCATCCACTTATCATTGTAATATACACATGCTATAAACAGCAGGCTATAACCGGCTGCTATTTAAAGGAATCCCTCGTTATGTATCCAAATCTGACCACCAGAATCTGTACTGTTGTAAGTTACCTGAATACAGATGGACTTTGTGCGTTCTTTTGCACACATTTTTTGCTTTTGCTGGCTCCAAACACCATTTTGGTCAAGCATAACAGATTTCCAACAGCTAATCCAGATAAAAGTTGTTACAGAGTTCCCCGAGGGTGAATCCTGGTTATCCTACATTGGATCCATATTTTAGTTGTAACCAAGATCCTGCAAAACTAACACAGCCATCAACCATCAACCTGTTTGTTTGTTTGTTGTTGTTTTAAAAAAATTGGACACTGCCTGAAGTGCTGCTTCTCTGAACACAGCGTTAACAATACTTTAGATGGTCAGCTGACCAGAATTAGAGACCACATGATGGCTGAGACATTCCACCGTGCTCACACTGCAGACATAAACTACTTTAAATAGAAGCAAAAAGTACATTAGGAAAATGTAACATCCTCTTTCCATGCGTTTGTAAGCTTCTGGGAAAGTGAAACATATTCAGATAAGCTTGTTAATATTAGCAATGATGTCCACTAGATGATTTCTTGCTGTACTCTGAGTGATCAGCAGATCAGGTCTTTTTTTCTGTGTCTGGTGAAAAATGTCACAACAACAAGGAGTTTTGCATCCACTGCACTCGCTATGTTGCTTCATTATAATTCTCAAGACTAAGTTAGAGTCCTGGAGGAAACTATACGAGGTTATAATTCAGTAGCAGAGTAAGAAATACTCAGATCTATAAAGTAAAATTAGTATTGTAGAAATTGTTTCACAATTATATTACTGCATTTTAAAGTGTGAAAATGTTATTTTATTTTTTTTAAATAATTTAGTTATATTTTCTGGCAGGAAAACAACCTGTACTGCAAAAAATGATCCAAATTCCAAATAGTGATTTTTTATTTTTTGCCTTATTATTGTGAGTCTTACGAACATCACATTGGATTCAGTCGGGTTTTAATAGCACTTGAAACAATGCATAAACAATTTCTAGTATCTAATCTAATCTGTTCATTTATATTTTCAGAATTTTGAATTAAAAAAAAATTCAAATTCAACCTTTTATGCATATGAATTTGCAGGCCGCATAGTGCTTTATTCTTAAAGCTTCACGTGTTTCACAAATGAAAACAATAGAAACAATAGAAACATCCGTTGTGAGGATGGATTTTTTTTAGAATAAAGGAGTTTTTTAAACTTTAGAGCCACGACTGCTGTGTTTTCTGTCTTCACACTTTAAGAGAAGGACTTCTCATATTTGTTGTTTCTGAATATTTCCTGCGCGCATTGCACGGTTCAGACAGTCACATTAGATCAACGCTAACTTCATTCACACTTCAGTGACAACTGAAGACAAAACGACTCTAACACACTCACACACCGCGCGCGCTCAGGCGTGGCTTAGAAGAAGAAACACCGTTGCACACGCACGCGCGCAAATAGAGAGGGGAGGGTCTCCGCGCGCTCATCTCTCAGTTTCATTGACTCCATGTGAAACTCTGCTCAGCTCAAGTTTTCACTCTGTTTTCTGTTTTTAACATTCAAACTCTCTCGTCTTAGTTCTTCTTTCGTACTGCACGTGTTTGCCCGAATAAGAACACACAAGTCTCGTGCGAAGCCGGTCCACGCACGAGACTCTTTAGGAGACTTGGGGAGCAACAGGAGGATTTACGCACGAGCGAGACCCGCGGGGAATAATAAAGTGGATTTAACGGAGACGTCTTTCACGCGCTGCGGTTCTCCTGAGTCTGTCAGCCCCTGGACCTGTCTGACCCGGGATAACAGCTGTCTGACCCGGGGTAGGCTTTCTGCTGTCTGAGCGGTACAGTAAGCGAAATGTGGACCGTTTATACAGTGAATGACTGATAGAGCTGATGAAGAATCAAACAATGCTGAGGAGTCAGGCTGAAAAAAATATTTCTTTGTTAACGGTTCAATGAGTCTGTAAATAAACTGGTAATAATGGCAGCAGTCGGTAAAGTCATAACTCTTCATATGACCCAAAAGTTTGGGGGTCCTCGACATTGGAAACTTGACAACAGTGTGTTTGAATGTCTGGGACCATTACTTATAGTTTTTAACTAGCTGTTATTAAGCTCATGTTTATTTAGAAAAGCGTAACTTTGTACTTTACTCTGTAAGAGCAACCACAGCCCAGCATGATTCAAACAGGCTAAAATAAGCAAATTAAGATGAATAAACAAATCCAGAGAAACAAAAGCACAATGAAAAATAGATTTTGCAGTTTTCCAATTTTGGAAAATCGACTTGATTGAATTTTTTTGTTCACTTTTAGACAGGAAGAAAGATTGGCAGTACTCTCACTCACTCTTTCTCCTGCTGTATAGATTAGGAAACAGCCAGATGACAGTTAGTTGAGCTTTGCATATGGGCTGGAAGCAGGGGGAAACTCATAGCCAGAGCAGACAGCAGAAACACTTAGATTTTTTGCACTGATGGAAAAGTAGATGTAACTTTTCTTTAATTTAACCTGAACAAATTAAGTGATTTCCTCTGCTTTCAGTCTGTGGTTGGATATAAGCAACCACTTGCTGTGGTTTTTTATAAAACCAGACACCAGAGTACTTCACAAGGGTGTGTCTCCTAAGTAACTCTGAGACTGTCTGACAGTAGATATATATCAGCATGGGGGTTTTTTTTGGTTTAATCATCCGGTTATCTCATGTCTAGACTCAGTGAAACATTTAAACATCAAAAACTCATCCTTTAATTAGAGTGCATTTTGTTATTTACATATGCCAAAACTCAGGCTGACATACTTAGCGTGCTAATAGTCTGTGTACTGTGGTGTTAAGTAAAGTGATGCATGCTCGAATTAAACATACTTTGTTCTCATCTAAGGTATTGATTGATTAACTGCTCATGAATTAAGTAAATTGAAGCTGATTTTATTATTTTTTTTAATACATTTTCTGTTATTTGTTGGGAAATTACAACAACAAACAAGTCATTTGAAGTGAGTGAGAGGATGAACCTGTGCAATTTCCCCTTTTTTCAATAAAGTCCAGTTAAATGAATTACTGATGTCCTACAGTGGAAACGCTGGTAATAACCTCACACTTGTGGAATGCCACATTTTGGGCAATCGTCACATAAATCCCACTCAGACACAACTAAACTGTGAAAAGAAAAATCTGGGAAAAATCTAAAGGAAACTTTAAAGATTTGCTTCAATGACCAACTGTGTAGCGATAAAATGTAAATTGCCGTACTCATTCAGCATAACCTCTGTTTTCTTCTCGCAGTTTGCCCTCCATCATGAAGGTCTCCGCGGCCAGTGTGTCTGCACTGGTCATGGTCTTAGTTCAGACCCTGGTTCCTCCTGCTGCAGGATACAGTCTGGATCAGGACCACAGTCTGGAGTTTAAAGGCCCGCCTTCCTCCATGTTCGGATACTCAGTCCTGCTGTATCGCCACAACACAGAGAGCTGGTCTGGATCACTACTAGTATTCACATTATTGGTCTACTAACAACTCACCAGCCCCCTCCAACCCTAACCCTGACTTTTGATCTGTTTATCTACTACTGATTGTCCACTGATGTGCCGTTGCTCATCGTAAACTACATTTCAAAGAATGCTACATGCTAGTACCTCACTCATGCAGTTTAAATTGTAAAATAACTCACAGCTGTTTTTACAGTCTTATTCTAATTGATTTAATTGCCATAGTAACGCTCCGTAAGCTGCCATCTTCACACAGTATCACTTTGTGTGTGTGTGCCCACACCAGTTAGCCAGTTCTTGCCAATGAGAGCAGCTCTTTGATGCTTCACACACAGATGCGATTTAGATACTTGAGACAAAGACAAAACCAGTGCTAAATGCCTCTCTTTCCCTCTTTTAGGTTAGTAGTTGGAGCGCCAGTCGCAAACACATCCTCCGATCATTCAGTGTCTCCAGGAGCTGTTCTCCGCTGCAGCATCGCTGCTGCTGGACCCCGGAAATGCCACCACATGACTGCTGGTGTGTGTTTTTGTCAGCCTTTGCGTTTAGTCTTTTCCCCCTGCGTTACTCCAGCTGTTGATGGAGATGAAACTCAGATGAGAGATGCAAGTTCAGCCAAAACATCCTTTATTGTGCTAGTGTTATAAACACATATATTTAATAAGTCTGGATGTACTGTAGATGCTATATAAGGTGAGTGAAGGTGATATGCTGACAGTCAACCACGTATCCATGTGTATGCAGATGTGTCTTGGTGTGGAAAGACGTGTGAAGCCGAGCAAGATCACCAGTGGATGGGAGTCAGTTTATCCAGACAACCTGAAAAGGAAGGGGGACACATCCTGGTAACGCACACACACTCTCTCTGTGCTACTTAGGTTTTTCCCCCATGTTATTGATGCTCAATGAGCGACACTAAACACGTTTTTCTTAGTTTTATCATCTTCGTTGGTTCAGCAGTTTCCTCAACATGATCGTTGTTGTGACTTTGGTGTTCTTGGTGGACTTTCTGAAACACCATTTGGACATAAAACACGTGGCCTGTGGCAGTTCTGTCAGACAAACCTCGAGTTTTAACAAAATGCTGTTCACCATTCTGGGTGAAGAGTGGTTTTTACAGTGTGGCTGTTCAGAAAGGCTGTAAACTTTTGGTATTTCCAGTGAGGTAGGGCAGCATGCCATAAAACAGACACCATCTAAAAGACTGCAAATGCCAGCAGATAAGAGTTCGCAGTGCTTAACATTTCAGGGCTAGCGATGGTTGGTGGTGTGCTTTGAAGGCATGGTGCACATCATATAATTATATAAAAAAGGTATTTTTTAACAATTTTTATGGAAATCCCTTTTAGTGCTGGTTATGTAAAATAACTTCGCTGTATCATTCAGCATTTCAGAGGAGCCATTGTGCTGTTAGGTTTGTTTGATGCTGGGAAAGTGGTAGGTAGTCAGACTAGATTAGTAACATTACCAATGATGTCCACAATTCAGCGCTCACTGAGCTATTAGCAGATCCTGCACACTTAGGGATGTGTCTCTTTTTTATTATAGTGACAAATGAATATCCTTTGCACTCCCTGTTTTACTCTATTATGATTCACAACATGAAGCAAAAAGAGGGAGTTAGAGAACTCAGAGAAACTAATCCAAGGTGCAGGGTCACTGTAGAGAAACCGTCAACGCACGTTAGAACAGTATCATAAACAAACTCAGAGGTTATGGACTCTTATTTTTTTAAACAAAAATCCATTTTACATCCAGCTTTATGACAAAGAGTCAGCAGTCATTAAACAGCAGGTCAGTCACTTAGAAAGCCTGAAACATTTGCACAACAGACAGCAACATTTGAAAAGCCTGAAGGCATTTCTGTTACACACAATGGAGGCAGTGATGTGATTGAGAAAGTATTTACAGCACCAAATGTCTCCTCACCGTGATCGTCTGTGTAGCACAGGGGGGGAAAGAAGCAAAGAAACATACAGGAAAATGATAATGTTCAACACACACACACACACACAGTTTTTGTTACAGTGACTTAGGTCATGGGAACAACAACACTTTGCTGCCAACGTGTGACTTAGTAATGAGTGCATGTCACATGTTGTTTGTGTGTGTGTGTTTGTGTGTTTTCAGGCCTGTGGTCACCGCTGGAAGAACGTCTTCTACTCAAAGAAAGATGGTCAGAACAACAAGCTTCCGAATGGGGTGTGTTATCGTTTTGGCAGCGACATGAAAACTTACAAGGCTATGACCCCCTGTTACAGAGGTACACACACACGCACACATGCTGCTCTAATGGTTACACTTATTCCTCTCTTCCTACTAGAGAGAACAACTTTTTGACCTAGCAACCTTTTGTAGAACAGGGTAAAGAACTACAAATTACATGATGTCAATAAAGGTCACAAACATACAGTTGTCATAGTAAAACGAAACTCACCTGCTGACATTTCTGTGGTTTTACATATCAGGACATAATACAAATAAAGTGGCACGTCTTAAAATTACACAGTGATATTAATTATTTAACAGCTATTAAGTCAAAACAGACACAGTCCTGATTTTATAGGAATTCAGAAGGTAATTAAGAGCCAGATGCATCAGACGTCGGCAGTTTGCTGGTCTGGAGCTTTGAGGTGTGTGTTAACACAATGCTCAGGAGAAAAGACATCACAATGATTTTAGAGAAGCTGCCCATCAGTCAGGGAAGGGTTCATTTATTATTACACTGAGAGAGTTTATTCACAAGTGGAAAACATTCATGACAGCTGTCAGACTTCCCAGGAGTGGACGTTCCAGCAAATGCACTCCAAGGTCAGACTGTGCAATGCTCAAAGAAATTACAAAAAACACCAAGAGCTACATGTCAGACTATGCAGGCCTCAGTTAGTATGTTAAAAGTTCATAACAGTGCAATTAAAAAAAGACTGAACAAGGATGACTTATTTGGAGGGAGAGAAAATGGGACAGTGCTGAGTTTGGCAAAAACAAACAGCATTTCAGCCCAAACACGTCGTAGGAGTATTCTAGAGTCAAACGTGTGGACCTCTGTCCTATATTTAAAGCCTGTACCAAACTGGATCATGTAGTGTCCCAAACGCAACAGAAATCTGCAGCTTCATGGCTGACAGAGGAGAAGAATCATAGTGTTACAATATCCAAATGTTCAAACCTCAAGCCGACTGAAACGCTGTAGCAGGACTTTAAGAGAGCTGTGCATGAACAGCCGCCCCAAACCTCAATGAAGGGAAACATCTTATAAAGCAGAGTGAGACAAAAAGACTCATGAAGTCTTTTTTACTTAGTTTTTCACACACTGCTTCTGCATTTTGTCTTCATTTTTTGTTAAATAAGTAATGTGACAGTCCAGTATGTTGTGTTATTGTACATCTCAGGTTATACGTACCCAATTTTAACATCTGGTAAGGACTATTTTTTATTTTGCTTGTTATTTTTAAATAATGTCCTGATATGTAAAACCATGACCGTGACTGTAGCGATATGAATGTGTGTGCATGTGAAACCAGCAGCTGTTCAGCTGCAGAGGGATTTATTCGTTTGTTCACCTTCACCTTTTGACATGCCTGTGTGTCTCCTACAGACCACCAAAGGAAGTTTGGGGAGGATTATGGATCATGTCAGGCGGGTATTTCCAACTTCCTGACAGAGGTTAGTAACATAAGCAACACGCTTTGTTAAAATCGTGTCATCCCCGTTTCCTCTTGCAGACTGAATGTGGTCCATCCATGTTTTAAAAAGCCATCTGCTCTCCTCTTGCTGCTCCTCAGGCTATGAAAATGTATAAATTCAAGTTTTTTTTAAAAAAAAGAGCAAAACTGTGACATGATCAAATCAGAAGTACAATTTTAAAGCAACATATGTAAGAGTCAATCTAAGATATTCAGCTATACATATAATGCAGCTTAAATAAAGTCATCACATTATAATATAGAGGCTCTCTCTTTCTCAGGATCTGGTCATCATGGGGGCACCAGGGACATCTTACTGGACTGGTTCAGTTCTGGTCTATAACAGCACCAGCGGGAAGATTTCAGCCTACCTCGATAATGACAACACTGAAGCCGTCAAATTTGGAAGCTACCTGGGTACGTAGTCCACGCGGCCCTCCACCAGCACTGCTGATGTTAGCCCGCTTCCAGAATACAGCTGTTACCTACCGGTGTTGTGCTTTCACCACAAGCCTCATCAGAGAGAGTCGGTCTGTGCTTCTGTCCCTTCCTTTAAACACAATTCTCCTTCTGCGGCTTGGATTGACAAAATGTGAAGGTGAAGCTCTTTGATTGCTGTTCACTCACACGCTGTAGCCACCATGTGGGGGTAAAAAGTCTCACGCCCAAAAGGAGATTCACTGACAGGTGTTCACATAAAGCTGATGTTGGTCAGAAGACTACCTTAGTTCCTGTTCATGCAAACATTTCCTGCCACTTCACACCAACGCCGCTGAACACCGGGATTCATTCCTTGCTGTGAGACTCAAACAAAGGAAATGTTCTGTGCTTTGTTAAATATAGTCTGATCTGGTCTATAAGAGACAAACCTATACAGATTTAAGGATAAGTTTTAAATAAAAAAAAGCAAGAAGAAGCAGCTTCCAGGATATGCTATCACTAGTACAGCTGCTCATGGCTATGCTGTGTGCTGTGGAGACATCATAACAGGTCACACAGAGGTAGCACTTTTTCTGTCTGTGAATATGATACTCACCTTAGTTTCACTTCAGTGTCCAACTTAATTTTAGTTACAGCTACTGTCATAGATTTCCTTCCATCATTTATGGAGCTTTCACAGAGACGTGAATAATAGAAACAAAAACATTGAGAAGACTCTATCTGGTCATTATTTTACTGTACCTGTTAAAATGATTCCTCCTTACTACCAATAAGAAAACACCATTAAATTAAACTAACAATTAAAGCATTTTTGGCTTTAAGAGAGAGGAACACTGGCTTTTTCTCTTTC